>NC_134847.1:48860726-49174648 GCF_965363235.1 Mytilus galloprovincialis | reverse complement strand
CAAGAAAGATAGGTACCGCATGGAGACCGTGTACTAGTACATTCCAGATAGGTACCGCATGGAGACCGTGTACTAGTATATTCCAGATAGGTACCGCGTGGAGACCGTGTACAAGTATATTACAGATAGGTACCGCGTGGAGACCGTGTACTAGTATAGTCCAGATAGGTACCGCGTGGAGACTGTGTACTAGTACATTCCATATTAGGTTAGGAGGGAGGCGGGGCTTATCTAAATAAACGGTTACAAGTGGAAATACGACTTTGGCACTAATTGATTATTTAAATGTATTGAAAGTTCTGTTTTATATTGGTATATCAAGGTAGTTGATATTAAATTATTATTGTTGATAATAGGTTTTTTTTCTGCAGACCAATTGAAGTTGGTTCTTAAAATTGAACACTTGAACACTTTAATATAAAATTAAGAAAATGTGGTTTGATTGCAAATGAGACAACTCTAGTCTAAATTCAACAAATAAAGATAGTTGGTAAGATGAATTCGTCACATACTGTGTTGGTGACCTAATTCAATATATACGGGTTCAGTAAAATCTATATGGGGTTCAAGCTTCGATTTCATCCTATATGGAATTTACTGACCCCGTGTATGTCGTACTAGGTCACTAACACACTATGTAACTATATTATCGTACGCTTAGCAAGGCGCTGGTATTAAAAGAAAAGTGAAAAATACCAAAACAGCTAACGAAGTTGAAGAGCATTGAGAACTCAAAGTTTCTAAAGGTTTCCGCCAAATGCAGCTTTTGTAATCTATTCCTGGGGTAGAAAATCCTTATCATTTGAAAAATAATCCGGTTTATTTTGAAATGACCCTTTCAATAATTCATGTCAGCACAAAAGTGCTGGACTGGTGACCAAGTCCTTATATTTGTGAAATTAGTATGTAAAGCAATGGATTCATTCTAATTATGACAACACAATATTTGATGTATCAATGTTTACCAAAACATATGCAATACTTTAATAGTTGTTTATAGGACAGCCTTATTTGGTGTATATATCTTTAGATCTTACACAAATCGTTTCCTTTTTTCCTACCTCTTTTGTTGTAATTCTCAACACCTTTTTGCTTAAATCTTTCTCAACTTCTATTTTTCTTTCTTTTTCTGATTTTGTTATATTTACTCCTGGTTTCGGACTCCATGTACCAATCTGAAATATAACAAGTAATTATGTGTTATGGTAGAAGAGTCTACAAATCTGCATAATATGATTGAGTGAATCTTATGAATGATTTATTTAAATTTTATTTAGAACGAAAAATATTCACACAGACTGGTAGCTGATAAAATAATAGATTATGATCATTTTACCTTTTTAAGTCCAGTTCTAGAAAGTTCTACAACATCCAAATTAAAATTTCTGCGTTCACCATTTTCAAATTGAACTCTTCCAGTCAAACTTTGAAAATCCATCTACAAAGAGATCAAAGGAAGAAAATGTACACAGATATAAATGCAGGTTACCATACGACCTTCAAACAATGAACAAAAACCCGGGCACGACCTTCATGGATAGTCAAGGTCGTTAAAAACATAAAAAGTTACCAATTTAACTAAGTTATGAAGATCTGTCACTGGCGTCTATTAAAAAATCCTTATTCCAAGTAAAGTCAGACAACCAACCAAACAAGACAACTGCTTGTTTATCTTAAAATACGGACTGTACACAGCTTTGGTTATTTCTGATAGTCTTCACGTTTTATGTATTTCAGTCACATTATTTCATCCTGTCTTCTGTTTACTTTAGTTTGGTACAGTTATTCCTTCTGATTCACCTGAGCTTATGACTTTTGATGGTATTCGTGTAGCTTAAACTTTAGTTTCAATGTGTAGTTTAGTGTTTGTTATAGTTATTTTGCTTTGAAAAGGGACATATCCGCTGTTATAACATAAACGTCAATAGTGGCATTGGTAAACGTTCAAAAGATATTTCTTAAAGGAATAGGTCCAGTAAGACCCCTTTTTGGCCTCAAAATATAGCAGTTTTACAAAATTGTTCAAATGTAAACTTTTAGTTGTTTATTGGAAAGTATAATGCTTCTGTAACATAATTATGGGCTGTTTTTGACTATACAATGCACATATATCGGGTACTAGCATCATAAGGTTATGCCAAATTTCTGAATTCTTCACAACTTTGCCAAAATATGTCCCTTTTCAGATGGTTTTTGTCAAAAATTAAAGTGGCCGCATTTGTCTTCATTCTTCATATTGAAGTGTTAGTTGTATTTGATAATAATTAATACATAACATATATAAAGGTTGAGGATGAACACGGATGCGGCCACTTTCATTTTTTATAAAAAAAAACATCTGAAAAGGGACATATTTTGGCAAATTTGATAGATTTTTTAACTTTAAGCTTGAACCGGAGCGTTTTTAATGACTAAATCAGTTACAATCTTTCACATAAACTAATTGAATCAACTGAAATAGACACTTAACTGTTTCGTCAGATGGACATGAAATCTGAGGCCAAAACCGGCTCTTACCGGCCCTACTCCTTTTATTTTTAAGGATTTGCTCAGAAGCTACGGTATATACAGTAACCCTTCATCGATAAAATCAAGAAAGGATATAAAAGTGTTGTAAAAAGTAAAATCACAAAAATTACTGAAATTCGAGGAAAATCAAATCGAAAAGTCCCTAATCACATGGCAAATTCAAATGACAAAACACATCAAAATCGAATGGACAACAACTGTCATACTGCTGACTTGGTACAGGCATTTCAAATGTAGCAAATGGTGGATTGAAACCGCACAAAATAAGAGATCCATAGTGAACGTTGCGGGTGCTATTAGATGACTAGAAACTGAAAGAAAATAATATCAGAATAAGACAAACAAAAAACCAGATGGACTGTGTGTATAAAATTGATAACATGATTTCATGCCTCCGAAGCGATTTCTGTATTTATCTTCACCATGAAGATTCAACGCCAAATATCTAAAAGGAAAGGAAAATCGAAACATTTAAAGAGTCATACGATAAAACGGAACTTAAAATAGTAGGCAAATCCATCTATTGTCAATTTTACCTAGTGGAATTAAACCCATTGCTACTAAATAAATTCTAAATCTATGAAAGTACAGTTTTAGGATGTTTTTTGTTACTCATATAAACACCGAAGTTTAGCCGGGTGATACCTCAAGGACTGATTGTTCACCAAGAGTAGTATTGACCAAATACTGTAAAAAGTTAAATTTACACTTTACAAATTTCAAACATCCAAAGTGCTTTTCTGGATCTTACACTAATTAGATTTGTTTTATATATAAACAAAACCAAACGGAGGAAAATTTGAAATAGTACTCAGAAATGAAATTACCTAAAGAATGAATGTATAGTAACCTAAAAAATATGAGAGCATCCTAATTACGCACGTGTTCGGTTTCTATGGTTTCAACTACTTACAGTTTTCATGTAATTTAATACACTAAGACCATCAGCCCATGATTTCGACTTTGAACATGATAATTCTTTGTCAGTGGATATTTGTTTGGCCTTGCCCACTTCATCGAGAGCATGAGCTGCTAAAAACACTCCATCATACATTAAGGCTACATCAGTCTGTAATATAACAAGGACAATGATTACTAAGGTAATATACCGACCATCTTCAAAAGACGCACATCTGGGTCTTCACATGTATTAAAGTTGAATGTATTTGAAGAAGTATTTCGCAATTCGCAATGTTATTATGAGTTTAATTTAAACTCATGAGTTTTAATATATCCCTTTGGTTTCTTTCGCCTCTTTTTCAATGCATTTCATTAATAGTGAAATGTGATGATTGTGTGTCGTAAGAATAACTGATACTGATACAGCACGTGTTTAGCCCTGAAATTCCTATTTTTAAAAACTTCATAACAAGAATGTGTCCCAAGTACACGGATGCCCCATCCGCACTATCATTTTCTATGTTCAGTGGAATGTGAAAATAGGGGGAAATCTCTAATTTGGCATTAAAATTAAAAAGATCATATAATAGGGAACACGTGTACTAAGTTTCAAGTTGATTAGACTTCAACTTCATCAAAAACTACCTCGACCAAAAACTTTAACCTGAAGCGGTACGAACGAATGTATTACATGTACCCCTTTCTGCAAGGTTATATTTTCAATCCTTTGTTACTTTAAAACAATATGGATTAAAAATAGATCAGTTTGATGGTCCATCTTGTTTATATGGTTATTACATGCTGAAACATATTTTAATTTAATGGCAGATTTCTGAATTTTATAAACTAACAGTAATTTCTGAATATATGTGTTTATTTTGCCATCAATAACGTGTACCTAATACTGGTTGTTATGAAAGTTAACGACAAACAATTAAAAAAAAAGAATAAAAATAAGTTTAGTTAAAATTTTATGTACGAATAGGCAAGCCCTGTTTGTCTCATACAGTCATTAAGAATTATTACAAGTGTAGCGCTGAAGGTGAAAAGTACAAAGTCAAATTCATGAGATTTAAAGTCCAGCGCTTTAATTAAGATCTGCACAGAAAGTAGACAGGGTTCTCTAGTAAGACATGTTTTACCCAACCCCAACCTCTGGTTCCTTTACAAGTGAATACAACAATAATACAACACATAGACTATACCTCCATTGCATTTGTAGTGTTATATAAGCTAAGAAAGCTGGACTGTATCCATTAAGCAGCATAAAGGTAATAAATAAATCAGTCAAAATGACAACAAAATTAGGCATTATAATTATAGAATTAGACCATACTCTTAAAATTACATTTAATTTACTTATGATTGATGAATTAGTTATTGTTTTGTTTTACACACATTTTTTAAGATTTGTTTCTTCTTTCTGGGGTTGTCATTTTTGAGAGGTCCATGACTTCCCCGAGTCAAATGGCTTTAATTCATTGAAGTGCTTTTTTAATCATGGCATTAAAAAGTTCCTTAAAAACATTAGCTTCATGAATTTTTATTTTGCACTTTACACTGCAATTTAACTGGTTAGATTTCAAGTTATGGTAGAAATGGTGGAAATCATGAATCAAGATACGAGTTTATCCTAGTTTCAAAATTGGATTTTATAATCTTTGAATGATAGTAAGTTACGTTGCGTTCAGTACTATTATTAGTGACTGATTGAAGTTTTTTTGTTAAGGACAAAAATACATATTAAAAATGTGGATCTAACACAACACATTCGATGCTTTTTCATTTTAATTAACCGAAATCAATGAGTGCATATGTTAACTTCTATATTTCCGTTTATGGTACTTTGTGGTACATTGTCTTTTTTAAAATAGTTACCGGTATCATTCGTTGACCTTGCAATGGCGATTCTCTGTTATTCAACTCTTCAAACACCCAGTCTTCATTGACCGCTACAACTTTAGGATTTTTAGGATCTACTAATCTGAATGCTGTTATATTTGCTCCACCAAAGGAATATTGGTCTAAATCAAGTAATCCCAAGTCCTGCAAAAAGGAAGATGTAATGATGAGCATGGCTTGAAAAAATATTATCTTTAAAAAAGGCTTTATAGTTTATTTTCCTGAAGTAGCCGCTGCGAAAAGTTTTACAATGTGTACCTGTCTTGGGCTATTATACTAACTAATAAATATAATAGCCCCAGTTACCTGTGTAGCAATGTCTCACAATTTCAGTGCAAATCAAATAAGAGGAAAGAAATTATTAATGGTTCATTGTTTCTACCTATCGTTTGAATCAAATAGATCAACAGTGTAAATAGAAGTGCGGTCAACCATTGTGATCCAAGCTACCTAATCTAACAATATATTAATAAATGTATTTAGGACAAAATTAAATTCAAAACAATACATAAAGCAAGGAGCAGACATTTAAAATATGTTATGCTGTGGTACACGTAGTACACACTGTCCTACTCTATGTTAAACAATTTTCTATGTTGTGTGATGATGTCATTTTTTGCCACAAAACCAGGTTCAACCCACCATTTTTTTCTTAAAATGTCCTGTACCAAATCAGGCAAATGGCCATTGTTATGTAATGGTTCGTTTCTGTGTGTGCTACATTTTAATGTTGTGTTTCTGTTGTGTCGTTGTTCTCCTCTTATATTCGATGCATTTCTCTCAATTTTGGTTTGTAACCCGGATTTGTTTTTTTTTCTCAATCGATTTATGAGTTTCAAACAGCGGCATACTACTGTTGCCTTTATTTATATTATTTTTTCGATTCCAGTAACTCTTGATCCTGCTGTACAAAATATTTTTAGATTCAGAACTGGGCTTCAGCGAGCTAGCTCAATTACTGCTACCTCAACTATGAAAATTGCTTCTACAGAATTCAAATGAAGTGTTGTATACTAATTATTTTTCTGAAAAACCAATTTGTGTTTAAATCAAATGAAGACTGAAAACGACTTAATCATTTCTTTATCTTCAGAGTTTTAAAATTGCTTCATTCAGAACAAAATGACCATTTCCGTTCAAATTTCCGTTTCTAGTAATTATGCCTTAGATTATTTTTTCGGTAAAGAAATCGCTTATATGTTTAATCTATGAATGCTTTGCAATGCGTTTAACTCCTATACCAGTACTTAGTGTGTATACAATAACTTTCAACCGTTCAGTTATGTATACATTTGTCAAACTTTTTTTTCTGTATCTCCGATTCTCTTCAGTTTATAACTATCATACGAGCATTCTAGTTGGAATGAACAACAATATGTGGATTGGTTCTTGCACAATAAACATCACATTTAATAGATCTGTATGAAAATCCTTTTGAAGAATCGTAAAAAAAACAAAAACACAAATCACGCTTCTTGCATATTTTAAAAATCTCAGAGAGAAACATTTTACCGGATTTGTTATAACATGAGCAACACGACGGGTTCCACATGTGGAACAGGATCTGCTTACCCTTCCGGAACACCTGAGATCACCCCTATTTTTTGGTGGGGTTTGTGTTGCTTATTCTTCAGTTTTCTATGTTGTGTCATGTGTACTAGCGTTTGTTTGTCTTTTTCATTTTATAGCCATTGCGTTGTCAGTTTATTTTCGATTTATGAGTTTGACTGTCCCTCTGGTATCTTTCGTCCCTCTTTTACTGAAGAATATATAATTTACGAGGGTCTAGATTAGCATCTTCATGACTGTAATCTGCAAGCCGTTTTTCTTCTTCTCTATACTTTTAGCCAATTGTTTTCTTTTGCTTTATTCAAGCATGCATACTCTCTTGTCTTTATTTTCTTTGTCTATTTTCTCTGTTCTTTATCATTTTGGCCAATGACTCTCTATTCTAAAAACTCTATCCAGATCCTCATTCAATAGAGATCAGAAGAAACTGATTGCCAAGCGTTCTTGTAATTTATATATATGATATTCAGTATATTATTAAACTTACCAAAGTTGTAAACATGAAGTGATAGTACTCATTTACAATGCTGACAAGACTAGCCTACAAATAGAAAATAAAATACGTAGAAGTAAAAATTAAATTAGGAAATAAAAAAGCTAGGAAATGTATCATATTCAGTTTCATATCACAAGTGTTTGAATGCTTAATTTGGACTATTTAAAAACTAAAATGTTTGAACAGTAGCTCCGTATTTGGGTTATTATAAAAAAAAAACATGCAAAACTATGTTATTTGGTATGTTTAAGTCAAAAGACATGAAAATATATAAAAATGTATCAAAATAATACTTGCATATGTTAGATATGAATGTTTTGTGATACACTATATACAGTTTACAATATGAAATGTAATAAAAACATCCTTAATGTTTACTTAAACCCTTGGATGTAACCAGAATCAACTGTTATTTTTTACTATAAATCCTTTCAGACCTGAAATAGGACTATTATTTATACCATATGTTATTAGGATTTATCACTTTTTATTGCATTTTGATACATACAAACATTTTTAATGATTTGGGAGGTGTATGTTGGTTTTATAATAAAAAAAATACCAAAAGGAAAAGTCTCATTTTTAAAGTCTATGGTGTAACCAAAAGACAAATTGGTAGGGTAAGAGTTATCTTTCTCAAGATATCAGCAGTTGCAATAGTTTCTCCCTTAGCAATGTTACCTGTAAGCATGTTATGCAAAAGAAAACAAACATTTATGTTGAAAAATTAGTAAAAAAATCTGAAAAGTAAGTAAAAGCTATATTATTACGAAAAGCTATATTTTACGAAAAACTTAAGGATTTTCTTATCCCAGGCATAGATTACCTTAGCCGTATTTGGCACCACTTTTTGGAATTTTGGCGTACTAAATTATAATCCTGGTACCTTTGATAACTATTTACACCACTGGGTCGATGCCACTGCTGGTGGACGTTTCGTCCCCGAGGGTATCACCGGCCCAATAGTTTTAACATTTCGGTGTTGACATGAATATCAATAATGTGATCAATTTTATAAATTTCCTGTTTACAAAACTTTGAATTTTACGAAAAACTTAAGGATTTTCTTATCCCAGGCATAGATTACCTTAGCCGTATTTGGCACCACTTTTTGGAATTTTGGATCCTCAATGCTCTTCAACTTTGTTCTTGTTTGGCTTTATAAATATTTTGATATGAGCGTCACTGATGAGTCTGATGTAGACGAAACGCGGGTCTGGCGTACTAAATTATAATCCTGGTACCTTTGATAACTATTTACACCACTGGGTCGATGCCACTGCTGGTGGACGTTTCGTACCCGAGGGTATCACCAGCCCAATAGTTTTAACATTTCGGTGTTGACATGAATATCAATAATGTGATCAATTTTATAAATTTCCTGTTTACAAAACTTTGAATTTTATGAAAAACTTAAGGATTTTTTTATCCCAGGCATAGATTACCTTAGCCGTATTTGGCACCACTTTTTGGAATTTTGGATCATCAACGCTCTTCAACTTTGTTCTTGTTTGGCTTTATAAATATTTTGATATGAGCGTCACTGATGAGTCTGATGTAGACGAAACGCGCGTCTGGCGTACTAAATTATAATCCTGTTACCTTTGATAACTATTAACTATGGAGCACTTATTTCGTAACTAAATCTTAAAATACACCTTAAATCATTGGCGTTACTGTCAATGGTGAGACCATTTTGATAAAATAACACCATTGACCAGTTTAGTAACACCACTGAATATATCATGACAATCAGCATTGTTTTGTGTTTCTTTCATGCTTAACAAGCGAAACATCATATTATTTATGAACCAGATGAGCTTTATACGACCTCAGAGGTTGAACCCTGAACGGTTGGGGCAAGTATGGACACAACATTCAAGCTGGATTCAGCTCTAAATTTGGATTGTTATTAAATAGTTGACACAGCATAGGTTTCGGACACAGAATGAATGTGGTCTAATGAACTTAAAATATTTTTGTTTGCCTTTGAGCAATTCACTATGCTGTTGAATATTAATCCTCTCAAAAAAAATGTTTGAAGAAATTTTCTTTTTATTTATGAAATCTGAAATGAGAAAAATTTAACCCCCGTCCCCCATTTTTTTTTCACACCCCCCTTTCCCTTTTTCCAAAACTGATCTCAATTCAAATTTCTAATGGAGTTTGCAACAATAACTACTCATTTAAATACATCATAAAATATTAAAATGTAACAAAAGGTGCTTGTTATCACTGAATGGTAAAAGATTGTTTTAATTTATCAGTTGGTAGTAAAAGTGAATACATTGTATATTGTATAAAACAATGATTTAAGTTGATTCAACTACTATTCTGGACAAAGAAAGATAACTTCAATCAATTGAAAATTTCTTGCTATTGCACAATATTGTGCAATTAGATATTTCTTGCTATTGCGCAATACTGTGCAATTGAAAATATTTGCTATTGCACAATACTGTGCAATTGAAGATTTCTTGCTATTGCGCAATACTGTGCAATTGAAAATTTCTTGCTATTGCACAGTACTGTGCAGTTGATGATTTCTTGCTATTGCTGAATACTGTGCAATTGAAAATTTCTTGCTATTGCACAATACTTAATATAATAATTTTGGATCCTGATTTGAACCAACTTTAAAACTGGGCAAATTCAAAAAATAATAAAAAAATAAGTACATTTTTAGATTCAGCATATCAAAGAACCCCAAGGATTCAATTTTTGTTAAAATCAAACTTAGTTTAATTTTGGACCCTTTGGACCTTAATGTAGACCAATTTGAATACGGACCAAAACTTAAGTATCTACATACACAGTTGGATTCGGCATATCAAAGAACCCTAATTATTCAATTTTTGATGAAATCAAACAAAGTTTAATTTTGGACCCTTATTCCTAAACTGTTGGGACCAAAACTCCCAAAGTCAAACCCATCTTCCTTTAGTGGTCATAAACCTTGTGTTTAAATTTCATAGATTTCTATTTACTTATACTAAAGTTATGGTGCGAAAACCAAGAATAATGCTTACTTGGGCCCTTTTTTAGCCCCTAATTCCTAAACTGTTCAGACCTCAACTCCCAAAATCAATCCCAACCTGCCTTTTGTGGTCATAAACCTTGTGTTTAAATTTCATTGATTTCTATTTTCTTATACTAAAGAAATTGTGCGAAAACCAAGAATAATGCTTTTGGGCCCTTTTTTGGGCTCTAATTCCTAAACTGTTTGAACTAAAACTCCCAAAATCAATCCCAACCTTCCTTTTGTGGTCATATACCTTGTGTAAAAATTTCATAGATTTCTATTTACTTAAACTAAAGATATAGTGCGAAAACCAAGAAAATGCTCATTTGGGCCCTTTTTGGCCCCTTATTCCTAAAAACTCCCAAAATCAATCCCAACCTTCCTTTTGTGGTTATAAACCTTGTGATAAAATTTCATAAATTTCTATTCACTTTTACTAAAGTTAGAGTGCGAAAACTAAAAGTTTTCGGACGACGACGACGACGACACAGACGACGACGCCAACGTCATACCAATGTACGACCAAAACATTTTTGCGGTCGTATAAAAACAATACTTATTTAACAACCTTTTAACAATATCATGTATTACATATACAAAGTTTTCACAAACTGATGTATGCTGGTAACGCCAATGACACTATATTTAGTAACACTATCTCACAAACATGTTTAACCCCGTCGCAGTTTTGCGCCTGTCCCAAGTCAGGAGCCTCTGGCCTTTGTTAGTCTTGTATTATTTTAACTTTTAGTTTCTTGTTTACAATTTGGAGTTTAGTATGGCGTTCATTATCACTGAACTAGTATATATATTTGTTTAGAGGCCAGCTGAAGGACGCCTCCGGGTGCGGGAATTTCTCGCTGCATTGAAGACCTGTTGGAAGACCTGTTGGTGACCTTCTGCTGTTGTCTGCTCTATGGTCGGGTTGTTGTCTCTTTGACACATTCCCCATTTCCATTCTCAGTTTTATTTACATTTTTTAGTTATAATATTGATGTTATGTTTGATAATTTGAGATTTTTTAGCCTAAGAATTGTTTGTTCATCTTTTATTTTGCTCGGTGTTCTTTGTATTCAGTACTTAATAAACATTTGAAATGGGATGTCAATGGTGATACTTTTGTGTCATTGGAGTTACTGAAGGGTCAGTGGTGTTACTATATAAAAATGCGACATTTTGTTATTTTTATTCATAAATGAAAGTGTTTTAATGTCGTTTACGAAGGATTAGGTATATTATTATCATTTAATCTTGTACATTTTACATATATTAAGTTTTATTGTATTTTTTAGTATTCACAACGGCAATGATTAGGACAGGCAACTTGTTTACGACAATGCATTCTGAAATTTATGTTTAAACAGAATGCACAGCTTCATGTATATGAATAATGTCAATAAGTCGTAATTTAAACCTAAACAACAAATTGCAACAGTTGTTTGATGTTAAACAATAATATTTAGTTCCAGTAATGTATGTTTTAAATTGGTAACACCATTGAAACGATTATATCAAAGCCTTTGAAAGGATGACCTAAAATTGTTAAAATTGAAGGAACTCTTCATTTTTCTCATATTGCATATTTCTGAATATCGTTGCTACCATACTATAGAATAGAGGGACACATTTAAATGTTTTAAACAATGACATCATTTTTCAAAATATTGCCTCGTCGAAATTTTCACTTTTTTTATAATGACCCATTTAAGTTTCAATCTGAGACAACATTACAGAAAATTTAAACAATCATATGGTTTTGTTAGAATCCAACAATTGACTGTCTATTTATGGTTATTTTATTTGATGTTCACCTCGTTTCTTCTTCAAACAATAACAACTTAATTGATTTGCCCATTCAGATGTTTAATCAAAATAACTGTTTATGTCTATTTTTTGTTGTTTTAAGTTGCATGCCTGTTTGTTAATGTGAGACGAAGATGGCCGATCCTTAATTTGCTTCCGGTTTTGTCAACAGTGTGTAAGGATCTTATGTCAACAAGTTTGTCCATCTTTTCCACTCTGTTTACTGTTTTACATGTTTTATCTTTATTGTTTATGACTCAAGAGATGTCCAATTAAAGAAGAACAGCCTTCTCATATCTTTTTTACAAAGTATATCCATTACTTAAAACACTATCATAATAGTCTCTAACGATTTTATTATTCTCCTGTTGTCTTGAAGACTTACATCAAAATGTGCATATCTAAATGAGGGTCTGGATGGGGTGTCCACTATTTATTTGTAAGAAGTTCACTTTCCTCCATTCTTTATATTTTTGCACATCATTTATATTCTTTATATTAAAGCACCCCATTTATATTAATTTCATGTGCCTATTTTTCTCTATTTCTTATCTTTTATTCGCTAATTTTTCCGCAGTTTTTGCCTAATGTTCTCTATTCTGTAAATCCCATTTATACCCCTCTGAATAGAGGGTGTATAGCGAAGATGTATTGCAATTCTTTCTGAAAACTGCATGAAATGTAATACAATAAAAGCAATAAAAAGGAATGGTTTAATTCAAATTTATTTTGTATCTGAGGCACCGTAATGGAATTAAATTGGACTTTAAACAGTAAAGTACAATGCATAATTTGTTTTATGAATGGCTTGCTGTGCATAGACATGATAGACGAATTATGAGAAACATTCCTTAAGCAATGCTGAATATACAGTTTAAGTGATGCCGTTTTCCCTATTAATCTTCACCAAGGACGACTTGGTCGACTATAATTTATGTTCCATTCAAATAAAAAAAGGAACTCCCGCGAGTTTGGACTCAGAATTAAATTTACTTACATTTTTGTAATACTTGAACATTTATACTTCCAGAAAATACCTCGCACAGTGACGAAGAGTTTTTTTTTTTATTCAAGATCCTTTTATATAGCATGACTATTTTCATTTTGCGTGGCAGATTGGTCTTAAATGCGGAACTAGGATTTTGAAAAAGGGGAAGCTCTAGTAGGAATACGTTTGGCAAGATGTTGATAAAATGTCAATGCTTTATCATATATGAAGCTCTATATTGACTATAAGAGGTTGCCCTGACTCCTCTTAAATTCAACTCTGGGTCTGATAGTTTATTTAAGTTAATACTAAACTTACGAAGAATGCCTTCTACTTTCGATGCATTGCATTCTACAAATGTATATTCATTCACTTATCGTGTTTGTCACGTGACAGTTGGGTATAGTAGTCTATTTTACTTAAACGGATAGTAGCTACGAATTTCACTAAAATATCATGGCTTACACTAACCAGGTGCTCCGCAGGGCGCAGCTTTATACGACCGCAGAGGTCGAACCCTGAACAGTTGGGGCAAGTATGGACAAAACATTCAAGCATGATACAGCTCTGAATTTGGATTGTGATCAAATTTTTGACATTACATGTTTTTTTTTTACACAAAACAAATGCCAAGATTTTACAAATCAATTAAAGATTTCTTCTTCAAACTTTTTAAATCTAAAATTAAATAGTTGACACAGCATAGGTTTCTGACACAGAATGAATGTGGTCTAATGAACTTAAAAGGTTTTTTTTGCCTTTGAGCAATTCACTATGCTGTTGAATATTAATCCTCTCAAAAAAATGTTTGAAGAAATTTTCTTTTTATTTATGAAATCTGAAATGAGAAAAATTTAACCCCCCCCCTTTTTTTCACATCCCCGTTTCCCTTTTTCAAAACTGATATCAATTCAAATTTCTAATGGAGTTTGCAACAATAACTACTCATTTAAATACATCATAAAATATTAAGATGTAAAAAAACTGCTTGTTATCACTGAATGGTAAAGATTATTTAAATTTATCAGTTGGTAGTAAAAAGTGTATATACATTGTATATTGTATATAACAAAGATTTAAGTTGATTCTGGACAAAGAAAGATAACTCCAATTAAAAAAAAATTCTTGCTATTGCACAATATTGTGCAATAGGATATTTCTTGCTTACTATTCTGGACAAAGAAAGATAACTCTAATTAAAAAAAAATTGCTATTTCACAATATTGTGCAATTAGATATTTCTTGCCATTGCACAATACTGTGCAATTGAAAAGACTTGCTATTGCACAATACTTAATGTAATAATTTTAGATCCTGATTTGGACCAACTTGAAAACTGGGCCCATAATCAAAAATCTAAGTACATGTTTAGATTCAGCATATCAAAGAGGCCCAAGAATTCAATTTTTGTTAAAATCAAACTTAGTTTAATTTTGGACCCTTTGGACTTTAATGTAGAATTTGAAATTTGAAAACAGGACCAAAAATGAAGAATCTACATACACAGTTAGATTTGGCATATCAAAGAACCCCAAGGATTCAATTTTTGATGAAATCAAACAAAGTTTAATTTTGGACCCTTTGGACCTTAATGTAGACCAATTTGAAAACTGGACCAAAAAACTTCAATAATCAAGAATCTAAGTACATTTTTAGATTCAACATATCAAAGAACCCAACCGATTCATTTTTTGTCAAAATCAAACTAAGTTTAATTTTGGACCCTTTGGACCTTAATGTAGACCAATTTGAAAACGGGACCAAAAGTTGAGAATCTACATATACAGTTAGATTCGGCATATCAAAGAACCCCAATTATTCAATTTTGATGAAATCAAACAAAGTTTAATTTTGGACCCTTTGGGGCCCCTTTTTCCTAAACTGTTGGGACCAAAACTCCCAAAATCAATACCAACCTTCCTTTTATGGTCATAAGCCTTGTGTTTAAATTTCATAGATTTGTATTTACTTATACTAACGTTATGGTGCAAAAACCAAGAAAAATGCTTATTTGGGTCCCTTTTTGGCCCCTAATTCCTAAACTGTTGGGTCCTAAACTCCCAAAATCAATACCAACCTTCCTTTTGTGGTCATAAACATTGTGTTTAAATTTCATAGATTTCTATTTACTTAACCTAAGGTTATTGTGCAAAAACCAAGAAAAATGCTTATTTGGGCCCTTTATTGGCCCCTTATTCCTAAACTATTGAAACCAAAACTCCCAAAATCAATCCCAATCTTTCTTTTGTGGTCATAAACCTTGTGTCAAAATTTCATAGATTTCTATTAACTTAAACTAAAGTTATGGTGCGAAAACCAAGAAAATGCTTATTTGGGCCCTTTTTGGCCCCTAATTCCTAAAATGTTGTGACCAAAACTACCAAAATCAATACCAACCTTCCTTTTATGGTCATAAACCTTGTGTTAAAATTTCATAGATTTCTATTCACTTTTACTACAGTTAGAGTGCGAAAACTAAAAGTATTCGGACGCCGGACGACGACGACGACGACGACGACGACGACGACGCCAACGTGATAGCAATATACGACGAAAATTTTTTCAAAATTTGCGGTCGTATAAAAATGCCGAATTTTAAACAAATATAAAGAATAAATAGGATATTTTGTATTCCCTTTGTCATTTCATAAGGTTTAAAGAAGATTTTAAAAGAGTTTTAACCTCTTAAATGAATTATTATCTATAGATAATATACATATCGCTGTTAGGACCGCCTTTATTCATACGACCTATAGTTGACCTGTGTTCGACAATCCAAATGCGCATGCCTACCTTATGAAGAACGCTTTCTACTTTCTTTACATCGCAATCTATGATCATTCTCTTCTCTTGCTTGTCAATCATTTCTTTGAACATGTATACCCAATTTGTTGGATCATCATCTAGTTTTCGGACTGTAACCTTCACATTAGCACCTTTTGAAAATTTTAATACCTCCTCTAATCGAATTAATCCTGTTTAAAGAAAACATAATTATCATTCGTATCTTTTAAAAATGTCAATTTCCTTGGTATATCAATTAGTTTTAGGTGGGTGTTCTCAAGTTAATCCGGGTCGAAATTCATTATTATTTTATATATAAACCCTTGTTATAATCAAAACACACTTTGAAATTTCTTTGCAAAAAAAAAGTTTAACATGTTTTTTTTCAATCATTGCTTTGCACATAGATCATGACATGTTTTCTCGTTAGAATTGTTTTACATCTTTTTATATCTCATTGATGAAGGCTTTATCATATGATGACCTATAGTTGTTAACTTCTACTTCATTTGGTTACTGGTGGAGAGGTTTCTCATTGGCAATCATACCCAATCTACTTATTTATATTTTATAGGTTTTCTTCTAGAAAAAAAAACACTATGTTAAAGGCCGTACGGTGACCTATAGTTGTTAATTTCTGTGTCAGTTTGGTCTCTTGTGGAGAGTTGTCTCATTGGCTATCATACCACGTCTTCTTTTTTATATATACTAACATAGTAATCATCATGATCATAGAATATACATATTTTCTGTCTTTTACTTGCACATGTACACACTTACCATCGTTATCTTCATATAAAATTGTAAATGTATTCCACTGCCAATATTTGATAAGATCTACATAAGCTTTTCCTAATACTTCATAATGTGGATATAAACTTATTGAAAAATAGTCTCTATCTACACGTGCATCCCAGTGTGTTTGTATGTGTGGAATGGATAATGTATTACATATAGACTGTACATGACCAGACGATATCTGTGATGATGGACCAAATATGGCAGCGACACCGTCCTTTATCATTTTACAAACTGAAATGTAATAAAAAAAATGCAATTGTGAATTTGTAAAATTAAGTTAACCATTTATCATTTTACAAACTGAAATGTAGAAAAAAAAATCAATTGCGAATTTGTAAAATTAAGTTAATCATTTACGAGATTGTTTGAGTCATGCAAATTGAATTATCATAAATAAAAGAGTCTCCTCATGTGGTTTATAATATGGCCTCATATTATGACAGTAACCATGGTAATTCATTTTTTTTTTATAAACTGTACATAACGACATGTTAAAAACAAATTGTAAATTATGCGTTATCTTCTTCATACAAAAGAGTGGTTAAGCTAGCTATAAAACCAGGTTTACACCACAATTTTTTACGTACGGAATTGCCTGTACCAATTCAGGATCAATAAGAGGTGTTTTTCAAGTTTGATGCGCTTTTTTCTTCCGTAATTATGACCCTTAAAACAATAATTATATTCATTCATCGTCTTAATGAGGGTCTGGAACGAGGGGAGGGGGTAGGTGGTCCTTCATTTTTCTATTCTTTTATTTCCGATCGGATGCATGTTTTCTCTATTCTTCATATTTGTTTTTATTTCTTTATATTTTAGCACCCCATTATTCTTTATACTTTTTTACCACTATTCGTAACACTTTTTGCCCTTAATTCGGCTCTTTTCCTCTATAATGGTCTATTCTGTAAATCCCATTTAGCAACATCGATCTTTGCAAATACACCGTAAAGATGAACTTATTGCTTTTTGAAGTCTAATGCTTTATAATCTTGAGGAACGCACACGGCAGGTTTGATTCAAATTTACCTTGTCCTTTCACCTCTATTATGATTTTAAAATGGAATCTACGAAGTAATTTGCAATGCATTAAGGTTAACATGGCTAACTGTATAGACGCATTAAAGGACGGAGATCTCCATTACTTGTAACACTAAAATCTAATGACATCAGGAATATGTGGCATGTTATATTTCCTGAGAAGGAAGTTTGATGCAATCTTATAGCATAATCAAACTTTTGAAGTTCCATATTGATCCAAAGAGATTAAAAAAGAATCGAAGCAAACAAAAGGCAAATCATCCATGTCTTTTTAAAGCTATAATTAGGTTCATTTGTCAAAATAGAGTCACGATCGGTGGGGAAACTATCCCAACTGGCATATAATTTGCATCATGTGTGACTCAAAACAGATCTTAACTAGTATATTAACTTGCCTCAAGCCCTTTCTTTTAAATTCCCGAGTTATTTGTTTATTTAATGCAACCGAAGTTGTCAATTTATCTCTCAATTATTTTTTGTCCCGAAATGTAAATATCATGGTCATGTTGAAACATACATTTTGTATGATTGATTGGTTATTGGTTGCTTAACATACAGTGGCAAATATTTCATGAATGTTCAGGACATGATGGATGCTGTTAAAAATCAAAATTGGACGCTGTTAATTAAGCGAAAATAGCTATGCTGAAAGCTATTAGAGAAAGAAATATATGATTATCTTAAAGCTAAGAGAGTAATGGTATTTGCGTTTTATCTAAAATAAACCGCAAATACTGATAATATCAGATGATATTGACCAGTCAATATTTTTTTTATGAGCGATATTGTCAATTTACTAGAGTCAATGAAACAAGGCATCATTCCGTTAAGTCGCTTATCTATAATTGTTTGTTTTCTAAACAAGATATAATCAACCGCAAAGATTACAAATTTATCGTTTTTCAATTACAGAAATGCGACTTTGTGAACCGCAATCTCCAGAAGTCGACTAAGTAATGAATTATACTACGGAAGAATAGCGAAATAGTATGGCTGTGTATGAGTGTCATAAACACAGACTTCTCGAGTGTCTTTAACATTATTGCCCCTATTGATTTCCATAAAGAGCTAAAAAGCAATTTGTATGTATAAGAGTCATTTGTCTAGCAGACATCTTCTTCCTGTCAAAGGTTAATGGAAAAGAAAAATATCTTGTAGAATATTTTAGTAAGTAAGTCAGTAAATTGTTCTGAAAGATCAAATTAATAGCTTGTCCTCTCGTGTTCGGTTATTTATACGGTTATACCTCGGCCACAATGATGGGCTAATGGCAAGAAAATAGCGTAATAATTCACGCAAATAGTCTTTCATCAAGACAAAAATGCAATATGATGCTGACGTTCTTATCTGTCTTGGACATTCGATTATCAATGATATGAGTTATTATGAATTAGAATCTTAAGTGCCAAGGATGTTGAGATTCAAAACTTGTTTATACTGACAAGTAAAATATGGTGGAAGTGTGTGTGTGGCTTATTACCTTTAAACATCATTTTATTAAAAAAAAAAACATCTGACAGAAAATAAATTATTTATCCTTTAAAACTAATTAATTTTAACTTTTTCCAATAACTATTTATTCTCTAATTAATTTCAAGACAAAAGTGCTGATCCGGAAAAAAAATTGTTCAATGGAATGATAGGAAGATGGGCTTTTCTGTTTTTCTTTCTGAGTGTTCCGCATAGTGGAAACTAATCCAGATTTAATTTACCTTATAAATACCAAAAAATGGAAACACTGATCCATACATAATATTTGCATTCGAAAAAGCCGATCCGAAAATATGCCTTAATTTTTATCATTAATTGAAAATTTACATAAAGAATAGACTTAAGAATGAATTATTTCACTTTTTGTATACCATTATCAAACCCTTTCTTTTAGGTAAGCAAATAACTTGAGTAGAAACCCGTCTTGAAGTCTTCCTGGTTAATCATATATTAGACACGTTGGATATTTTTTTAAAGAAGAAGTTACACATGTGATGCAGGATCTGTTAGACTTCCAGAGGACCGGAGCACCTGATATCACCCCATTTTTTTAGGGGTTCGTGTTGCTTAGACTTTAATTTTCTATGTTGTGTCGTGTGTATTATTATTTGTCTGTTTGTCTTTTTCTGTTTTAGCCATGGCGTTGTCAGAATATTTTCGGTATATGAGTTTGAATGTCCCTCAGGTATCTTCCACCCCTGTTTCAAATACATTTTCCACTAATGCCAATTGTGTATACGTCCGGAGGAATTGGGTCTTGATGGTGATTTGTCGATCTGTACATGTAGTGTCCAACATTTTGGGATATCTTGTCTACACATCAGAGGCGGGTGTAGAGAGGTTTTCAGGGGACCCCACCTCCCTTTCTGGGAATAAAATGGTTGATTATTTAGGGAATCACTGTAGCATGACTGGTGCAGGCAGTCAATGGGCACCCACTTATGAAAATTTCTGGATCCGCCACTACACATTTTGTGTCGAAGTGTTTGAGCATGTCTGCATGTTATTAAGTAAAATCTGTTATGTCGACATTAATAGGGATATTTATACAGTACTTATAAGTGTCAAAACGGAGATTACTATTAGTGTAATAGTATTTCAAGTGTAAGTACAGCTGCCACACGTGGAACATCTTTAGTCAGTAAACAAGATACAGTTATATCGCACAAGCAGATTATTTGCATGTTATAATGATTTTGTCTGTGTAAATTGCTTTTACAAACATACATTGACGTCGATAAAACATCAAGCTCGTTTGATGAAGATATAATTTATAAAAAGTATTCAAGTCTTGTTATTGTTTATTCGATTTACGTCCCCCAAGGGACATAACTTGTTACTGTTCAGCAGTAAATTATCATTCGGAAGCATATAACATTGGCAAGTGTATGTATGTGCTAATAATATTCAGATGTTTAGGTGGCGTGTCTAAGAGCTTTTTCATCTCTGCAAAAGACACTGGAATGTTATTCTGGGGAGATGACTTCTATTCTTAAAATAAACCTATTTGTTAATCATACTTTTCTTTGCTTGACGTAATTTGTGCTAATGGGTAACAGCATAACTTTGAAGACATAGAATCAGAATAAGAAAAACAAAACACCGATGTGTATTGCGCTTTGTCATCGTTCAAATATTAAACATATTGGAGATGCACATGCGCAGGATATGTCTCTTAGTTCATCTGAGTGTAGATTGGGAACAAACTTAACGTCCCCCTCAATAAAAGTGGACCTAAAGACATAAACTCTTAGACGTCAATGATGAGCAATGAGCAAATAAAAAAGTCTTTCGAAGGTCTGCCATTAGCACAAATTCCCCAACAGCCCAAAACTTTAAGATATGACAAACATTACAAAAGAAAATCACTGACCATCATGTTCATCTAAAAGTTAGTGCATATAGCTTTGATTTACCATTTTTAAGAACAATTTTTCGAATCTTTTCCATCAGTTTGTAAGGAAAATCATATTACGAGAAACCTAACAAACAGACAAACAATAGATTTATAAATATTGAGCAATGGAAAAAATCCAATGCATGAATGGATCATAAAATGGTCGGATAATATTTCAAGAAAAGCTTGGTTAAACTCTTAATTTAATGGTTGCAACATAAACATGTGACTAATGGGTAATTAGCACATTTGAATCGAATGCTACTTTGCCTAATTTTAAAGAGATGTCAATGTGTTTCATACAACATGATTTCCTTTACATCCTAATAAAATTACAAAAGGAAGGATGTAGTTTTTAATCAAAATTAATGGTCAAATTATAAAGATTTCAGTTCGATTTTTTTTTGTTAAAAATTCTTCTTCTGAAATGGTACGAGTCTTAACTTATATTCCCGATGGTATATATATAATTGTAAGAAATTTCAAAAGTGACAGAAGTTGAATATGTATATAACTGTATTATCAATAAAGAGATTTGGTATAATTGCCAATAACACAACTCTTCACGATATCTGTTCTAAACACTCAATGATACATCCAAGTTAATAATTACATGACATGTTTTGTTTCCTCTTTTCATAAAAAAGGGATGCTTAAATAAATCGTTTCAATCTCAGTGCATTTTTTCAAAATGATTAAGGTATAAAATCGTTGCAGCTATTGGAAAGTTGTTATTTTACAAATATTTAATAGGTTCGACACCAAGATGTCTTTAAGTGTTTGTTTGTAAAATTGCGATAATCGATCAACTAAGGCAGTATATATTTAATGGGTATACCACTTTTAATTGAGTTTTAAATTGTATGTATGTTAAAGAATCACCATTAAACATGTTGCATGATATTCGAAGAGAGACATTACAACAACTAAGGTGGAAACAATCCTTTAAATTACTCCTAAGAGGAACACTTATACCAAAGATGTTTCATGCTCCTAATTCATGCCAATTGATGTAATTTTTGTAACATATTATAGTGATTTATATAATTGATTGAGTGAATGGTGGTGTTTAACACCACTTTTAGCACTCTTTTTAATTTTCAGCTTTATAATTGGCGGAAACAAGAAGCCGGGTGGCAGGAGAGAAGCATAACCTTCCGCGGAAAAAACTAGCAATCCCAGATAATTCCAATTAAAATCGAACGCACATACCAAATACATATTCGGACTCCAAAGCCCAGTGTTGAAAAGCTTGTGATCCTGTAGATGAACTGATTAGACCATTCCGCTATCATGCCCCTCTTCGAAGGCTTTTTGGGAACAGATTTATTAACGTATTTGTCAGACGGCGTGCATGGCATTCAACAAGTAAGTTGAAGTAAGAAGTAATTTATTGAATACAATCGGTCGTATTTATGTACTTTGGCATCTTGTAAAATCAAAAGGGAGTCCCCTTCCCCTTCTTACGTGTCTTGCTATTGAATGAAAGAAACTGTGAGCGCATTTGTTTCTAACCTAAACGATGTAAACGACTACGCGCGTAGTCGTTTAATCCATTTGTTTCTGACATTTTTTGGTCAACGTTGACATCGTTCACATAAACGATGTACGCGCAAAATAGTCGCGTAGTCGTTGATCGTTTATCGTTGAGACGTGTAAACGATAAATTTGTTTCTGCATCTGTCGTTTAAATAATTACGAGCACGTGTTGTTTTCGCAAAGTCCTGGTTATTTATTTCCCGCACTTTTACCTGTTTGTTTACAGTGCGTGAGTGTAATCTATTTTTGTCTGACAACGTGGGGTCGATAAAGTTTATTAAACGATGTATTTGTTTCTAGCAGCTTAACGTTTACTAAACGATAGTCATCGATGACAAAATTTCGGGTTAGAAACAAATGCACTCTGTAATATACCAATATCTGTATTTATCTGAAACCGGTTACCATATTGTATACATGTAATAACAATGCCCACCAAAGCTGTATGCATGAATTACGAGAATCGCTAAACATCTGGCAATAAAGTATTGTATGCAAAGATCACTCGGTACATACAACATGTACAGTCACATGCTTTAAGTGTTGAGTAGGAGATAAGATTGTATCTGCAATCTATCTGCATCTAAAGACGAAACAAAGCCAATTGTATATTTCAACGACATATTTCTCCGAAACTAACGCTTCAAAAAATTTCTTACAAGTAATTGAACTGACTTGCAATGCTATAATTCGAAAACTGGAAGTCTTAGTCTAATTCTGAAAAATGCAGAATATGCATTCAGCTGTCTTAAAGCTTCAACTTGAAGCATATCCAACTGGCTTTGTTTGCTGTGAGAAAAACTTATAATCATATTACTTTCTTCCATTTGAATGATAATGTCACTTTATATTTGAGTAGGAAACTTTTACTTCATGGTCTACCGGGAATGGCATTCTGTTTCAACAATAACTGATGGGTACAACTCATTCATAAAGAACTATACGCAAATAACTTGCTTTAATTGTGAAAAGATAACTAGTTTTATTTTTTGTTTCCTTTGAGTTTCTCATTTCTTATCTTTATTCATAGTTGGTATTTTATAAAGACAATATAATTGCTTTTGACAAGACTAAATAGTAATTCATGGATACGAAGAGCATGGACACAAAAACAGATAAAGACAATTTGTTTAAGAAAGAATACGGACTTCTGGGAATTTACGTTTCTAAAATATAGCATATTACATAGCATGAAGTATTTCTTATTCATTTAAATACAATCCCAAGATTGAATGGAAGACGGCGTACAAACTAACCTAGAAACTATTGATACAAATTAAAACAAGATTGTCTTATATTTTTTGTCTTTAACGAATATGCCTCTCTTTTCTCGATATCATAGGACCGTTAAACTATTTAAGAGACACGATGATTTCAGTTTTTCGATAGTGAATTTCTCTTTTGTGAGAAGTAGCTAATTGTATATTCCTGCTTATCCTGCGTTTATAATTTTTCGGGCCCTCCATAGCTTGCTGTTCGTTGTGAGCCAAGGCTCCGTGTAAAAGTCCGTACTTTGACCTATAATGGTTTACTTTTATAAATTGTCATGTGACTTGGATGGAGAGTTGTCTCATTGGCACTCATAACACATCTTCCTATATATATTGGCATGTCAATAATTATTCTTTATCGGTGTGGTAACTATAGTGCCTAAACCTTGAACAAGAACGATCCATTTAACATATACCGCTTGTGCAATGTATAAATATTCAAACTTCTTATTATACTTATACTCGTCAATGTCAATATATTCTCAATCTCGTCTTTTCTACCGTTTATGGGATATATAAAAATATACAAATAATACCTTTTTTCGATGACTCGAAACTATCATCTTGACTAACTGGTGCAATGTTATAAATGAGCAATGATTTTCCTAACACATCCCCTCTTAAATTTATTTTCTCCGTCGTGTGGCGGAAGGCTATCTCAACACCCTTATTTCTGTCTTCGAATAAGCCACCTGAAATTCAAAACATAGAAAAAATAAACAAATGCGTAGCTAGATTTTCAAATCAATTTGTTACATATCAAAATGTAAATATATATAGAAAGTTTGATAAAGTGTTAAGAGGGAGAAAAAGAGAAAGAAAGATAGAGAGATAGAATATACAACCGGACGTTGAATGTATATCATATCTGAAAATATATACAGTATGTAAATATATATTATTTTTCATGTCAGCTTTGACAGAATAAAAATTAAGGAAGCCACTTAAGATTTTAGATTTTATCGTGACATTCATCGATATACTAAAACTGTAGAACATTTATCATGTTTATATAAGAAACGTATACACCATTAAATTGTTTTGGAATTTGAGTAAAGTTTTCAACATTTCAGGAAAAGTATTACTTTTTACCCTTTGGGAGTACATCATAATGTGACAGTACTGGTAATAAACACCAGTTCACTAATGCGACAAAAAAAAATAATTCAAGGAAATCTACGGGTATTTTCACATCTTTTGAAAAAATGGAATATAGAGTTTGAATTATTTATTGCGTTAATTAAAGAAAACATGATTGTCTGTATTTCTATATAATGATTACTTAAATAGTAGTGATATTTGGTGTGTTGCCAATGAAACACATATCCACCAAATTTCAAATGGAGTCAATCGTGGGCCTTCAATAATGAGCAAAGCTCCATACAGTCAAGTCAGTTATTAAAGGCCCGCCATGAAATAAGGATGAAACAATTCAAACAAACAACAAAACCCGCGACCTGATTAAGGCCCGTATAGTTCAATGTATTTAATACATAATACATGTATAGGGCGAAACATAATACGATGATACGGACCTTTTAATTACGAAATTAATTATTGAAGACTTATAAATACGTGTTAAAATGTATATATCTGTTTTAAGAACTAGATTAAAATCTTCAGCAGTGCCCTTTCTTTTTAATTAAAATATAAGTAGTTTTATTTTGATATAAACTAGTGGATAGATTACATAAGATCACGCTGTCAAAATAACTAATACGAAAAAAAATCCGAGTTGCATGTTATACAAACGTTTATATTTACACATATAATTAAATGTACTGTAAAAATACATCTGATAGGGCAAAAAAAATCCGAACTCATTTAAGACATGCCTATTAAAGTAAAATTTCGTTTTCAATCATTGTTTAATTTGTTTTTGGAATTGACGTTGCATAAGCATGTCTAAAAGTATTTCATTGAATAATTATGCATGCTACCCACCTATCGCTGACTAAGTTAAAAGAGGAGATGTGGCACGCTTTTCAATTAGACAAATATCTATCAGAGTTTAAATTGCATGGAAATGTTATCGGCATGTGTACGGCCTTCAGAACCGTACGTTAAGCAAAAAATGAAAAACTTCAAACGAAAAAATCAACGGTCTGATTAATAAAAAATGTTTAATAAAGAATAGATAAGACTAACTCTAACCAGTGACTACGATAACCTTAACTAGAAATGGACGCAATTTAGTCTTTTTTTATTAGCCCTTTTCCTGTGAGATGTGCCGAAATTATCCCCCCTCCCCCAATAGGAATGTTCATTTGTTGTATCCCAATGGTTCTCTTGTAATTTTTTATAATTTTTTTAAATGTCTCTATTATTCATATATACCATGATATACACATAAGATCGAACGTACATATTTGTTTTTAACAAATATCGTATAACAAATACTTCTTATTTTACCAAAAATTCGGTTTATTTATATTTTTTGACTTGTTTGTTTGTTTGTTTATAAGTGTGTTGGAATTGTAATTAGTTTTGCTTTATTTTGAAAAATTGGTGCTACAAAGTTATGGAGATTTTGGAATCCTTTGATTTTGAAAGATATTGTAAAATAAATGAAAATTGTCTTGATAGTTATAGTATATATCTCAGTTAGAAGAGAAAATGTTTGATAAATATAAAAAAGACTGGTGTACAAGAATTTTTTCATATAGTACCGGTTGTAAATTGAGAACATATAATATTTTTAAACATACTTATAACACCGAGCAATATTTGCTACAGAAAATGTGGTGTAGCACCATTAAAAATTGAAACTGGTCGATATGAAGAAAAAAAATCTAGACAAAAGAGTCTGTTTTAACTGCAATATTTTAGAGGATGAAAAACATGTACTTTTAAATTGTCCGTTGTATGAAGATCTAAGACATGCTCTTTTTATTGATATATTGTGTCATAATGATATGTTTTTCAAATTGTCTGATGAAGAAAAATTTATATATATGTTTAAAATACCAATATTTGTAATATTGTTGCCAAAACCTGCAAAAACATTTTAACAAGGAGAAACAGTATTTTATATCATTAAGTATTGTATTTGTAGTATTTTATGAAATGAATAAGTATTATATGTATTTTAATAGTCTCTCATAATTCTTTTAAGAATGACACATACATATATTTAATTGTTTTAACTATGTTTGCTGTATAATTAATTTTATAATTGTATCTTGTTTTAATCATGTTGTATGTGGTGAGACTTTAATAAACTATTGAATCTGAATCTGCTTTATTTTGTTATATTTGTATAATTTAACAATTTGTTTGTTTGTTTTTGGTTTGTTTTTGGTTTGTTTTTTGGTTTGTTTTGTGGGAGTTGGTACACGTCTGCATATTATCCTTTACCTTTGCCATGTTTACGTATATAACTCAATTATCAAAGATGATTACATTATCAGCATAATTTATATTAATCATTAGTAAAAAGCATTGTCGAAAAAAAACACCCAACACCAACATAGATCTGATTTTGCCTTTCAAAAAACATAATGCCAAAGTACTATCCAGTTGTACAAATGTTAATCTTTGAAAGAGTTCCATATTTCAAAAAAACAATGTCTAAATGTTTGGTTTCATGATGTAAAACGTATCGACATCTAGTCAAAATTAATTACTTTTCTAATTTGCAATGATTTTCAAATATCTGCTGAGTCTGATTGATATGTTCCCAGAGGTTTGCTATAATGTAAACATGTTTAATATACTTAATAATGTATTATATATATGAAATCTGATGCACATGTACAGAATAATGCATTGACTCAGTACAATAACGTTGTCAAAATATAGTTCTTTAAAAGAGTTCCATATATTACAAAAATGGCTATATGACCAAAATTGATTACTTTTCTAATTTGCTATGATTTTCAAATTTCTGCAGTCTGGTTAATCTGTTCCCAAAGGTTTACTATAATGTAGAATGTAGTCAGTGTACGGATAGTAAAATGTTTAAATTACGTATATTATATATGCATTCTGGTGCACATGTATTATGCATTGACTAAGAGTTCTTTATGATAAAGATGGTATATTGTAATTTATATAAATTTTAGCAAAATATGCATAAACACTGTGATGTGTTTTTTTTCTGAAACGGCTTTAAACACTCAAATTGATAAAATTTAATATAATGAGAAAACCAGAAGGAGGAGAACCCAGAAGATCATACGCTTTATATCAACGTTTATTTTATGGTTTATAGGTCAGATGAACGTACACGCAAAGGCGGATTAAAACAAACATCTGTCTGCATGCTTCACGTACGTAAGCACGGCCGAGTTGTCTACATCTGGTTGTAAGCTTTGCAATTCATTTGATCTGTTTTACCTGTAATTTATCAAGTAAAATGATAAATGATTGATGCAATATCAAGGATGAATGATATTACACCTGTCAAGGATCTAACTCTCGTCTAACTCTCGTCCATCAGCCAATACATCATCTCACAGAAAGATAGAATACATCCGGCACACATCTGTATATATGTGGCATTTACTATGAAAAATAAATATATCTACAAACAAATAGATAGGAGAAACATATAAATCGAGATGATATCCGAAGTTTAACATCTTGAATACGCGTATATCAATTTATCAACGTAAACTGTATTTCAAGCATCCATTATTTTTCAATCGTTAAAGTGCTTGTGATAATTGCAACTGAATAAACCATTGAGAATTCAACCTTCTTGCAGAACTGATAAATATCCAATTCTTTAGTTTGTATCACTATCTAATTCAATACGAATGTTTCAATGTTGGGCGCAAAATTGAAAACGTAAGAAACACTTAGTGTGAGAATTTAAAATATAGCTTCTGCATATAGCTTCCTATTTGCAAAGGAGTCTGCTAGTTAGCGACAATCTCTTACACAGTTCTCGACCACAGAAAGGCACATGAACATGCAGCAAGACTAGCTTTTTTTTAATCTTTTACTCTCTCTTTATTTATAAAGCTCTACTGATGGAATAAAATATATAGAAAGAAAAACATCAATACAAAGTTTTCGGGAAAAGCACTGCATGAACTCTTATGATACGTATATATGATAGATAGAAAAATAACTCAGATACCACAGACGTTATAAATAATACCGTAACAAATATCGTGGAGACATCACTGAGAGAACAGTCAATGAATCATACCGCCATACACTATATAGAATTGGCGCCTGTACTTTGAAGCAGTTTATTTTACCGTACCGTCATGAACAGTAGAGAAAGCAAACTTCCAAAATCTTGAAAATGCTTTGTAAAGAAAAGAGAGAAACTATACGATTAGTATATCATGAAAAGTCCATAAGAATCGTTCTATAGTTTTTTGTGATCAAAAATTGAAGCGAATCCTCAATATATCCAATCAATCACATCATGCTTTGCGTGTGAACTGAAAACGGAAAAATATGTTTTTCTTCTGCATATGACAAGAAACCGGAAGCAGATGCTTTTTATTTCAAATAAGGATGAATCAAGAATATGTAATAAAATGTCCCCAAGTATATTTCAATATGTCTCATTCAACAATTTCTCATTATGTTTGATTGTTTGTCTATTGAAAATTTTCAAAACATACCATTATGTGATGACATAGATTACCATTGATATAATAACGAGTTGCAAAATTTTGAATTTTCCGAACTGCAGATGATGGTCTACCCTAGTCCGAATAAATTATCTTAACTGTATTTAGCAAAGCCTTTCGGAATTTTTGGGTCACCAATGCTCTTCAACTTCCTACTTTCATGACTTTATTTATATTTCTAAACTTTTTTTATTCGAGTGTCACTGGTGAGTAGCAGATAAAATACAAAAGACATCTTAACAACTGAATAATTAAAATTAGTTTGTTAATGTCAGGATGCACATATGACAGACATATTCGATTCAAAACTTGGAACTTCCGTACACGTGGTTCAGTGCAAAACAAATATACATGTATTCTATGTGTGATACCGCCGATAAATGGCGTCGTTCGTAGTATTATTGTTATGTACAATAAAGCCTGTTCTGTATCGAGTTTTTCTTATGGACCCCGCTTAAACATGTACGCAATCAATGATGCCAAATCTTTGTGTCAGACAAATATCTTATATAACAGCAAAACAAAAATAATAAAACAATCAAAACCCGACTGAAACTGACACTTCCGTCAATATTCAGGATTCTCAAAGCCACATTACCAAGATGACTAGTACTTCTGTACATACGTTGCGATTAATTGGTGTATTGGGATATTGAAACAAGTCTTTGCTCAAAGTTTATTCAATAAAATACATATGAATGATCAGGAATAAAGTGGTTATATTGTCGTTTTTATTCAACCGTTTTTCACTTACACGTTTATTGCTTATTGTTTTTTAATAGGAAAATGCTTTAATCAAATTTTAAGAATCGTTTTATGCATGTATATTACCGGGGTTTTGTCACATAGTTATTTTAATGTGACAGAAACTAACCCTATTACTTCATTGCTTCACAGTTGTGGCGTGTCGTGAATGTATCAAGTTTGTCAAGAACTCTGCTCAAACTAGTGCTAGGACCGTCTAAAACTTGCAGTGGTGTGATAGATTTTTTTTTCGTGTTGAAAGCCTCGCTGTGACTTTGAGATGAAGAATAACAATAAAAGCACTGTTCTCTGGCTGTCTGTGTTTTTGCGGTGCATGGTCTGTTTTTGTGTTATGGATAGATACCCCATATCGTTTCTTTCTATTATATTATGCTCTTTATCCAAAGATATATCCAATGGACAGAGTATCTATAACATATATCATGCCATCATGGGGAGTTACGCTACACAATGATATAAACTAGAGTATCTATAACATATATTATGCCATCATGGGGAGTTACGCTACACAATTATATAAACTAGAGTATCTATAACATATATTATGCCATCATGGGGAGTTACGCTACACAATTATATAAACTAGAGTATCTATATTTAACATATATTAATTATGCCATCATGGGGAGTGACGCTAAACAATTATAAAACTAAAAAGACAAATTTAAGTTGAATCACTTGTACTTGTATAAAAGACAAAAACACAAGCAAAAAATCATAACAAAAAAAAAAAAAACGAAAACAAACAAACAAAGGTATGCACAACTTTTAAAGAAACGGATCTTTCAATCTTCAACCGGCTTACAAAATACTTTCATTCTAAATATCATTAAGAAATTCAGTGGATATATGTTTTGTAGCTCTTATTTTCATGTTTTTTATTATATGATAAGAATGTTCTCACAAATTCCTATTTAGCAATCACTTTAATGCATATTTGATTTCATATGACCTATCCTGGTGTTAAGAAAAAGATTTGTAACGACGTTTGTCTGCAAGTTATCTTAAAAGACTATAAATACTTCAGGGAAACGTTATAATTACTTTATGTATTAGCTATTTCCTATTGTTATCTCAACTCAGTCAATTAGCGTATAATTGACTAATGGCTGTCTTCAAGAATCACTCTCTCCAACTTGTAAAAAGAGATGGAATTTGAAAATCTATCATGTCTATACAGGAACCATTTTCTCTGTGTTATCCAACTATCCTTCAGATTGTTGATGATTACTAACTGCTAATTAGGATCGAATTTTTCTGAAACTTTTCTTCGTCATGTTCATAATTATAAGAATTGAAGGATATTCTGTATCTTTATTTTTGATTTTGAAAATCTCTATTTTTTTTTTATCTGGACTGTGTTAAAGATTGGCTATAACTAGTACATGTAGAACATCGTCTATATTAAAGATGTCAACGGTTTATTGTTAAAGATTGGCTATAACTAGTACATGTAGTACATCGTCATGATCGTGTATAGTATGTATACTTTCTTGAACACAGTGAATAACAATAATTTTACAAAATGAATTAAAGGTTTAGGGTTGTAATAATATTTACATTACAATCATAATAATAATCCCTTCAAAATTACATATTTTCATGGCGGTTTTTCTTTGCTGTTTTATAGATTTGTTGTAAGAAAATCATAATGGTTATAGAACTATAATTATATTCCTGATTGTAAGGTGTTAATTTATGGACGTCCAGCGGTTGATATTTATACATGCATTTAAAATTCGTAAACCGACACACTATCGACATAAAATATTGAACATAGCTTTCATCTCAGCATGCTCAATGATTCTATAATATTTACCAGAAATAGAATAAGCCTTTCTCGTGTTCATGGCGAGAACAAATATATGTTATAGTTTCTGACAATAACCACTTGAAGCTGAATCCTGACTAGGACTATATTTAGTATTATAGTCCCAGATCCTGATAAACATGATAAATGCTGTAGACCATAAAACAAAAAAGAGAGGCGTGCTGTAGACCATAAAACTAAATAGAGAGGCGTGCTGTAGACCATAAAACTAAATAGAGAGGCGTGCTGTAGACCATACAACTAAATAGAGAGGCGTGCTGTAGACCATAAAACTAAATAGAGAGGCGTGCTGTAGACCATAAAACTAAAAAGAGAGGCGTGCTGTAGACCATAAAACTAAATAGAGAGGCGTGCTGTAGACCATACAACTAAAAAGAGAGGCGTGCTGTAGACCATAAAACTAAATAGAGAGGCGTGCTGTAGACCATACAACTAAATAGAGAGGCGTGCTGTAGACCATAAAACTAAAAAGAGAGGCGTGCTGTAGACCATAAAACTAAATAGAGAGGCGTGCTGTAGACCATACAACTAAATAGAGAGGCGTGCTGTAGACCATAAAACTAAATAGAGAGGCGTGCTGTAGACCATAAAACTAAATAGAGAGGCGTGCTGTATACCATACAACTAAATAGAGAGGCGAAATATACTAAAGAAATGTGCAAACTCATAAATAAATGACAATATGACAACACCATGGCAAACACAAACCAAATTTTAAAACTTAAAGGCAAACAACAGTCTATAAAACACAACATCAAAAACTAACGACTGAACAACAAGAACAATACAAAAAACGGGGGTTGATCCCGGGTGCTCCGAAAGGGTAAAACATTTTAATTTTCACATCGAAGTTAACGCGGAATAGTAGACACATCAGATACGGATTATGAAGAGGGCATCACTGAAACTGTTCAGGGAAAATGGTAGTATTTAATTTTCCCAGCATTAGGTTGGCCTTTTGTGTACCCAAGGCAGGTGAAGGAAGTCAAATTAGGAGCGCTGTGATTGGATGTAAGGGTACAATATATTTTTTATTTATCTATGAATAACTGCAGTGTGTATATTTACAATATAAATTTTGAAACCTATTGAAATATTTTCTAGAGAATTATTCGAAAAGACTTGCAAAATTTCATAAATTTGGTGCAAAATGACGGTGGGCATGGATAACATAAACAATCTCCGTTGGAAGTGGGTCATGATACTATTTGGCTTTAATTTTTAAAACACAATAATAAAGTACTAACACAACCTATAGCTTTTTTATCCAGGTTTTTATCTTAAAAAGTGGTAAATTTAGAAAATGTTAACATTGTCGCCTATGGCAGAATAAATAGTACCCTGTCCTCCTTCACTTATAACAGAACTTTGATACTAAAGGACAAAACTAGTGTACAGTCTATTTACCAAAATGTATCGAAGATATCATATACCGAAATGGACCGAAATCGATAAATATGGACAAAAATGAACCAAAATTGAGAAATAATCAACCACATTATCATGATTATACGATTACTGACTGCATAAGCTTACTACATGCACCTTAATTTAGTGTCTAGTAACAGTCAGGGGACTTACTTAAATGAGTGATTTTCTAAATCACTGATTCAAGTAACATTATTTCCATAAAGGTTGAAAGTAAGAGTTGTCTTTCTTTGATAATCACCTATTTAAGTAGTACAAAATAATCACTAGAAGAAGTGATTTAATTTTACTGTAGCTTTAAATATCGAATACTAATGATCCAGGGACTAATTATGTTTCTAAACTTATCAGAACCAACATCTGTGTTGTCTAGGATGACCAGGTCATTTCAGGTGATGACCTTGTACTGAATCTAGGATGATGACATAAAAATCACTTGTTTAAGTATCATACCTCAATTTCTTTCCCAAAAATCACTTCTTTAAGTATCATTATTTTAATAACCCCCACTAATTTCAACAACCCCGAACAGTGAAATTTTTATCACGAACAGTAGAATTTTATAACATAATCTGAAAGATGAAACCTTGAACTTTACAGGAAAAATACTCCCACTGCTGGGAAAAATCTGTTAAGAAAGTATCAGTTCATTATGTAAAGCCATTATTATAGCATTTTTTCAACTAAAATAAAATTTGCAGCTAAATGAAAGCATCAAAGGCATAAACCTTGATACTTAAAAGAAGCAAAAAAAATATTTTTTTCAATTTTACTAATGAAAAGATATTTTTTAAACCTATGTGTTTAAAATTTTGGTAAAACTACAAAATCACAATTTGTGACAAAATTTCGAATTTGCTACTCAAATAAGTGATTTAAAAATCACTTATTTCAGTAAGTCCCCTGACTGAGTAAAATAGGCTGATTGCGAATAAATTGAAATTTTGTCTCGCTTGTATTCACCTCGTATCATCTGTAATCATTTGAAAAAGAAAACGCCTTTTTTATAGGCGTTTTCGTGACACCTACAACAATGGACAATAGGATGTTGTCATGTGCATATCAAATGTGGTTATACATATCATCTGTATTTACATATTGGTATAAGAAGAGAAAACTCTAAGCATTTTTGTCATTTTAAAAATTCGAATCCTTTCTTAGTACTAAAATGTCACTGATCTTTTATCTTGCATATGTGTCCGTCAATATTATAACCATAAGAAGACGAGAAGGAAAAAAACTGTTACAGTTCACATAAGCATGATAAGAAAGAAACAAATACACACAAAGATATAACACTAAGAAACATTATCGAATTGAATTTAGCGTGAAGTTTCTTAGGAGCAGGAACTGCCTTATAAGCAGTTTTCGTCGTCTTTTTCAGGACAAAACAAATCCGTTAATAAATCACATAAATGATCACCATGATAACAAGAGTACAGGATTGTGTTTTTATTTTCCATTTTTCATCTAAATTTTAGTCAGGTCAATTTTTCAGGAATATTTCTGGTGCAGCAATCAATGGAAACTATTTATTGTTGCAGTAGTTTTATACGTTTGCAGTATATGATTGTAATTATTTCTGTCATGCCTGTCGGAGGAGATTGTTTACAAGTCATTTACACAATGTTTATAGGAATGGTTTACAGTTCATCCTGCCAACCCTTTAATGATGCATTGCAGGGTTTCCGCTGGCGGTCGCCATTTTCGCAATTTGCGAAAAAATAATAATTGTGGCGATAAAAATTCGTCATTTGCGAAAGAATTTGGCGAAAGAAATATATAAACCGATTTATTTTCCTCCATCTTGTTTATTTACTTTTTTTTCGAGTTTCTCGGACTTTACCTGATCAGACAATACTCGGAATTCATCTTGACCTCATTAAGATTTAGACAGAAAATCAATAATCAGCTGATTGCATTTTATAGCTATCGACAACAAAGGACTAATTAATAAAGGTGTTGATTGAATTGTTTCACAAAATGATATGGTCAAATGGCTTCCGCTATAAATGTCACATACAGAATTTATTTACATCTTTGCGACGCACGTGTTTGAAGCAAACTTTTGACATCTCTCCCTTTAAAGATAGTTTTGAAAAGAAAGCTGTTGTTGTGACGAAAATTGTTCAAAAGCAAGAAAAATCTCCGATTTAAAACTTTAATTCTTTTATCCTTTGACTTTAATAAAGTCGTTTGAGTGACACATGCACGTGTTTCAAGCATAGTTGTACATCTCAACTTTTTCATTTACGATGGTGAAGAAAAGAAAACTGTCGTTATGAAAAAATCTATCCAAAAGGCTGTGAACAACCCCTCGAATGAGAGTAACCCTTCAATGTAATGACTACACATGAAATGAGGGATCAATTTCATGTGATAAAAGCTTTTGTTTTGTTGTAAAAATTACTTCTTAGTACAAAAGGGCACAACAGGAAAAATATCTTTATGTTACTTGGCGAAAAAAATAATAAAGTGGCGAAAAATATATTGTTTTGGCGAAAGAGGTGGCGAAAAAAATAATTGACCCAGGGGAAACCCTGTGCATTGTTTATTCTACAACCACGCGAACTGACCCTAAGGTACATGTACTTATGGTCAAGGTCAACGACTGGTTCTTTACGAAACAGAAACAGAGGTTATGTTGTGCACAACTTTTGTATGAACTTGTCGCTCCACTAACCTTCGGTACGAAGATTTTAATGGAATGGTAGACCAGTTTAGTTGTTTCTGTACAAATAAATGCTAAAATATTTTAATTTGTGGTCCCGTAACGGCATATATTTTACTCAACCGGGCAAGTGATGAGTTTAGAGACTAAAACATTATGGGGTTTCATCACAGGTAATGACTTTCGTGTATTGATTTCAATTTAAGTAATGATATTCTTGCTCTTCGATAAAAGTTTATACCATACATGCCATAGTCTGATAGTAGTATGTAAATAATTCAAGTATAAATAGATATACTGGTCGGCTTACTTTATGTCATGTATGTAACGTCCAAGTTCAAAATCAAATTATAAATTTTCGTAAAGAATGAATACCAAATGTCTTTGTATTTGCGTTTCGTCTGTCCTGTCTTAGTGTCAACATCTAGCTTTAGCATGGAAGTATTATATTGACAGGAACTACTACGACCCGACTTCAAACGTTTCATCTGCATGGCAATAGAACACTCTCGTGGTTTTATCCTGTTTGCTATCATATTGTCCATTTGTACACTTGTATGGGGTTAGGTTTACATGGGTTACGAATTAAATCACGAATCTTGTTCTTCATGTTGCTCTTGGAGTCAGTGACATTCAGATAACAATTAGTACATGTATATTTGTTTACTAAGAACCACGTGCTCGATCAGTCACTAAAACTTACATTCACAAATTATATATGTTCAGTAAAATTTTCCAAAAAAATATGTTTAGCAACGTTCGTCATTTGACGTTAGTCCTCCAAATGCACGACCAAAATCTTAAAAAAGCCAAAGGTATTACATTTATTATGCTAATCAAAATACATTTGTTTTTAATCACGGTGAAGAATTCGTTTGATCGAGAATATATCATGTATAATATTATAGGGTGCAAGTCTTAAAGTGAGAAGTATAAATATCAGATTCAAAATTGTAGATTGCAGAATAATTCACTTTGTCCTGTATTTTGGTACTTTAGATGTCATTACTATCGAATATTTATCACCATTGGACGATGATTCATTCATCAAAACAAAGAGATGTAGTTTCAGGAACTGAATTTTCGGCTCTCCCTTGACACCATTTGCGAGTATGGTCTCGAGGAAACGATGATAGTCCGTCGGAAGGGGACGATAAATGGCTGACCCGTGTTAAGAGAGAGCCATATCTCTTGCACGTTAAAGACACCCTTGTAGATTTCGAAAAAAAGCAGGCTAATGCCGCTACAAGGCAGCACTCGCATCCGCAAAGTGGAAAGGGATTAATATAAGTTGCAAAACTTGTTTCCCAATCCACTATAAATAAATATGTATAAACTAAAGAAATGTAAATGATATTTGAATCCGATGACATTTTTTGAAGGACAATGAGAAATATTTGCGACTAGAGTACGTTGATTATTGAACCAGTACTAATTTATGTCCATTTAATCACGAGATTAAACATTGTTTAGAGAAATACGAAACCTACATATATTTTATAATAGATTGAAAATTTGAATTAATAGAATTAACCTTGATATTACATTCATAATATATAATGTTTTGAAATTATTATACAATAATTTATGTTTTTAATTCCAACTTTCACTGTTTGGTGTTTATGTGTTTTATCACGTAATGTGACGTCACATGTTTTCCTATCCGCGAATTAAACAAGCAGACTGGTTTGACGAAAAATAATTGTGTAATATCATGTAGCCCTTTTGTTCAGGGGTGTAAAGTGTAAAAAATAAAATGCCTTATTTAAATGCGACTAGTCGATTAAAATTCGAATATTAATTTAAAAAGAGTCATACATTTCAATTTCACGTATATACCTTTGATAGTATGGAACTTCTTTCTTTATTTTTTTTCAATTTAAAAGAAATTAAATGCTTCATATTTCATGATGGTTTCCAAATAACAATTAATCATAATTATATTAAATAAATCATAAATTCAAAAGTTTCAAAGTTTGTCGTAAAATAACGAAACATTTTATACTCCGAAAAGTACTCTGAGAAGGCCCCCCTCTTGTTAAATCTCTCAGTCATCTGACATCCTCAGAAGATAGAACGCTAATTAGATTATACACATCCCGGTAATTAACAAAAGTACAAACAGACTTTATCATGTGGTTATCACAGGGCGACAGAGAGTCTTTGATATGACCCACGTTGTTATCAAATTTGATGAAGATAGCCTGCTGTGTGGCATTTATGCACTCGAGTTTATGTACACATTTACCATTGTGAAATTGCAAGGACAATTTGGGGACACGTGTTCCTTCTGAACGTAAAAATCTGCTATGCAATGGTGAGCAATTGGACAAGTATCAAATAATCGAGGATTTATTATGATAAATCAAAGCACAGGAGTGTTGATAAAGATACATGTACATGTATTCAGTTTCACATTTTCATAAATAAATTCCCAATTTTTATCTAATTAAAATTTTCATGAAATTCAACAGCAACTCGGATTTTAGTGATCAAATGGGGAAAACTTGAATATAATTATTATGATTGATTTTTATTATAGTTATTATATATAAGTAAAACGTGTATATATAAATAAAAACGCCACTCAACATAATTTATCTATCAAATTTTAAACTGAGAAACATTTAAACTGTGCATCTAATATATATCTAGTTACAAAAATCTTACACATAGTATGAGTTTAATTTAATAAAAACATAAATTTTAAACCAGCTACAAGTTGTATGCATAGAAGTATTAAAATAGCCCGTTTACATCCTCAGCTGTAATTGAAAACCAAATGAAACAAAGGAAAGATAAAACTGCAATATATTAAATCTTATAAATAGAATTTTACTACAGTAACTGATAATAATGTCCAATTTACAATTTTACTTACCAATGATAATAGTATCCGGCAATGCTGAGGATAGAACAATGGTGAAATATTGGTAGTAAATCCATACAAAAGACAGAAATAAATTCCTGATATCCATTTTCCCACAACAACTAATTACTCCATCAAATTCTGTCGCACTAATCACAATTACAGTGAAATCAACAACACCCTATCTTTAATCACTTCTCTTTAATAAGATAACTGATGTATTGTACACTTTTCACGCCGTAACACTGTGTACTTCAAATCGACTCCTAAAATTGATTTCCAAAATGACACAAAATTCTTCTAACTTGATGAAACTTCTTTCAGTATGTGCTTTCTCTTAGCGTAAAAAGTTTTCTCTCTGATCTGGTATCTGCAACGGATTAAAACAAACTTGACGATGTGTAGTTAATCAGTTCTGGCGGGGGATCAGATTACAACCAGGCACACATGGCACTGCTGTGAGAAAAAGATGTCTTACTGTTAATTATTTATCGCCTACCCCCTTAATTTTACATCACATACGAACTAACCAACCATAACCTTAATTTAAATACAACAATTAATACATAGTGGAGAAAGACGTATATAAATATGAGGCGATTTATTAAAGTAAACGATATGGAATATAATAGTTTGAAATGAGCAATACTTATCGCTGTTTGTACACGCTTTATTGAATTTAATTGTAGTTTTTCCAACATAGGTATTTTATACCTATAAATCTAAAGGTAAATTTGATTCTGTTTTGATTTTTAAGTTAATCTGATTTTAACCGCGTCTTTTGTGAGAAATTAATCGACAAGAAAATATTACTTGATGATCAGATGTTTTACAAAATTTGCGAAACAAAATACGTAATGTTGAAATTGTAATATACGATAGCAAATTTTACTGTAGGTGTCAATGAATTGAATTATATATAATAAATATGCTTTTTTAATTGAAAGGTAGGTGCAACACGTTTTGCGCAAGTGTAAAGTCATCAATAATACAGTGATCTTATCGCACGAGTACAAACCCATTATCATTAATTACCCGTTATTCGATGAAATTTTAACTAGGTGCACAATGTACCAATTTATAAATAAACATTTATTATAACTAAAAAAAAATATAAAGTGTATAAGTAACACAAAATACATTGTAAAACTTTGTGGAATATGCTGTTTCACATTCTAATTTGCTAACGGTATCTTTTTAAAGCGTACACCACTTACACGAAACAGTGGGTACCGAACCAAGGGCGAAGTGCTGTTTTCAGGAACAGACGACACATTTACCGCAGTATTACAATTGTCGTCTGGTTTTATCCCCAAGTACATACACCCGGTATCCGGTCCGGTGGATACGGTGACTGGAAGTTACCCAATATTGTATAACATGTCACATGATATTTTTCTCAGTATAAAAATTAGACGCATCTAGTGAAAAATAGATAAACAAACAAACAAATGATAGCATATTTTTAATTTATTCAATTTATTGAATTTAATTATTACAAGAATGACATATTTCATCTGTAATCGTAAGTTGTATAGTCTTTAGTAACTTTATGTAGTTAACATTCTAAATAATCAAATTAATGTAATTTTAAACATTTGCTAACAAAACAAAGCGGCGGCTACTCAAACAAAAAATGTTTTATTTAATTTATTTGATTTGTTTTTATTAGTTTAAAAGAGAATGACAAATGAATGACCAAGAGACTACTCAAACATTCTTCACAAGACAGTAAAAGCCCTTTATTTAAATGACATAATCAGTACGGAGCTGCCATTTTTCTACTCATCGAGTTTTTCCCAAGTCCACCTTTCAATTAAAATTAAAAGATTTCATTGTAGACAAAATGGTTACTTATATACCACATAAGAGGTCTTATTCAAACATAGAATTCTATAAGCAATATTATGAGCATTTACTGCGAGGTGTTGAAATTAAGATTCTAACTAAAATCAAACACAGTCCGTTAAATACAAACAAAACTTTCAAAAGTTTTAAACTTTCTCCCTAGCTTGTGTATTTATACATACTTATCAAAAGTTACTATTATTCTTGAAGTTTTAAAACATATACTAACCATGGTATATCAACATTGCTAAACGTTCTTTTATGACCCTTCATAGTACTATGGACTAAGGTTTTAGTATTCATTGTCAAGAATTGCATTGATCATATAAAAATAGTAATCTGTTAAGACTGTGTTGATAAACATATTTGAATCGACAAGGAAGAGTTAAGAATCAACTTAATTCCGAAGTGTATTTTAAAAAAAAATGTCCATTAACTGCAGTTTATTTTTCTTCAGATCACATCGAATGACCCCTGACGGCTTGCTGTCAAACCTGGACTTCATACATCAAACGATACTAGCAGGGTTTACTAAATCGTTTACTAAATCAGGTTTCGTGACGCACCAGAGTCGGACTTCATGGGCACCGGGGAGGCCCTTTTGTCGGAAATTAATGATTAATAAGGGAATCACTGAAGCATGACTTGAGTGGACCCCTTTTACACAGTCACTGCACATCCCCCCTTTATTTTTAAATTCATGGATCCGCCACTAAAGACTTACCTCAAACCCTCTTTTTGTGTGATTGGTTGTTCTCTCCTGCTTCCTCCAAGGAAAACTGATCATCACACTACAACCAAAAGAGCCGATAAAAGGAGTTAAACTCAAACAAACAATTAATTAACCAATTTATGCAATTGTATGATCTTAGATAAAATAGGCATGGTATGACAAAGCAACTCATCAGTTATTATATTTGGTAAAATCCCAGAAATAACCGAATATATGAGTGATTCGAGTAGGCGAGAGACTGATTCTAATGAATAAACTGGCTGTTATCGGGGACTATTATCTAGATTATGGTCGCAGCTGTTAAATATAAATCCGATTTTGGAAAAATAATAATGTTATAGCTGTCTGCTGACTGTAGGTCTATCATTTTTATTTCATTTTAAAGAGTACATAAATACGCAATGAACTTTTTTTATATCAATATATATAAAAAAAATCAAGCTTACAAATACCAGATATATATATTTTATAATATTTAACCGTTAGTGTACTTTTGCATAAGCGTAAGATGTAACAGAACAATGCAAAACTATGATTAATCGAGTGTTGGTTGCTTAACGTCCAGTGTCAAATATTTCATGTATTATACAGGACGACAGAAATAAGAAAATCAGCTGATCAATATCACTTTGCTTAAAACGGTCCCGGATAAAAAAAAAATCTTAATTATAACCTTTTTATGTCCTATATAGATATATAACTCGGGGATTTACCGGTATATATTGTATATTTTTATGAAACCAGACACTGGGTATTCAATAATTTTATAATACAAAGAATTGAGATAAAAATGCCTGATAATTAAATGTTTACAGAATGTTTTGATGAAAATGATGTTCATTTAATTTCATTGTATAATAAAATGCTCATTTAACTGTAAATATAAGAAAGAACGTCTTCTCAATAAAACGTCTTACTTGAATAAGTCAAAAGTGTATGTATACAAACGCTTTATTGATTTGAATCAATAAGTTTATTCAATGGGTAAAATATGGGCGTGTAATACGGCTTTATGGGGTATTTAATGTAAAAATTATGTTTACTTCTTAAGACGAAATACATGTACATGTACTATATAAATTCTTGATATAATCTACATGATAATCCTGAGATTAAGGACTAGTCTTATACATGTAATTTTGAACGGTTACATGTGTTTATACATTTTAGGTCAGTTTTGTCCGATTAGTAATTCGCAGCTCAGTGTGAAAGAAGACTTCCCGAGCGGATTTTTCGAGCTTGGAAAATAAGTACACGGTGAATATAAACATTATTATTGTAAACGTAATCCAACACCGGTTCGCAAGCGACATATAACGAATAACAAGGTTAAACATATATTTAATTAAACATAAGCAAAGATTTGTTTTTCTTTCTCTCCCTATGTTTCTACGTCAATATGATGAAAGGTGTTTATCAACATAAGATATACTGTATTTATAATAGAAAAAATTAAAAACGAAACCTACGTGTAAATAAAAACGAAGAAAAAGAGAGTGGACGGTTAAATGTTTATTATATACATTGGTATTTTAATTTCTTATAATGAGCTTATAATGAGATTATTTTTCAAATACTTTTCTGTCTCCTTAATTTTGAACATTAAACACCAACTTCATTCAAAAATAGGGAGAAGTTGTATGATTGCCAATGAGACAAATTTCAATCTCAAACGAATAGTTATGCCTTCAATCGCCTCCAGCACGTCAGTCACTATACGTATAGTCATTGCATACGTATAATGTTGATCAACGGACAATGAATGAGATACGAGTTCGGACTAAGTAAACAATATTCAACCTATCTACTGACGAAGAAATTATGATCTAACAGCCACCTTTTTAGTGTTTGTTTGTGCTCAATATTTCATGCAAAATCACTTATTGTGAATGTCAAAGCTATAAATCAGAGAACGACAGACAATGCCATGCATGCATGGCTAGGAGAAAAAAAAAACAATAGCACATTAAAAATGTTAATAATAAAAGATAGTACAGCACAAACCCGGCCCTAACAATTAACATACGCACAACATACGAGTTGAAATTGAGTGGTCCGGAATGTTAAACCGCAGTTCATACTCAAATTGTAGCAACCTCCTTGATGCGCATGTAAATTTTAAATGCAAGAAAAGCATTCGGTAATTTCACCATACTTTTAGCAAAGGATATTTTGATCTCTGTTTAATGTTATTATATATACCAACATAGACAAACATTCCAGGGTTTTATTCAATTTAATACAGCCATAATTCATAAAACGGCACAATCAGATATACCTTTAAACTTTAATTCCTAGGAATTGGCACAATCTATTAAATTGTTGCACCTGCATTTATCATTCCCCTCAAACGTTTTTACCATATTTATGGCTTTAGTGTTGACTGTACTGACATGTAAATGGCAGCTCCAGAAAAACGCGTTGTCTGCATATAGAAATTTATGTCACACGTTTTTTCGTTGCATGTGATTTAAAGATAGATATATAGATAGTTTATTAACGTCTCACCATTAATATACACAATACAATATTTACATATATCATAAACATAAATATATATTAATGCCATTCTTAAAAGAATTATGAGAGACAAAAAGTAAAATTTCATCAAACAATAAAAGGACTTTATAAAACTATGTACATGTACTTATTAAAATTTCTAAAACAAATTACAAAAACTTTACAGTCTAAAAATTATCGATATAAAAAAACGTCTCCTTCTGTCTAAAATAGATTTGCAGGTTTTGGCACATTTGTAAATAACATTAATGTTTTGGCATCCCAACACAAAAGACAGTTTCTCACGGTTCGTAAACATGTTAAATTTCTCATCTACACTGTTTATATATTCATAAAGTTCGTTCCTTAAATCGTCATAAAGCGGACATTTAATTAGTAAATGCTCCTCAGTTTCAGTTTTATTTTCACACATAAAGCAAGTCCGTTCATGCATTGGTAAACGTTCGAAGCGCCCGGTTTCGATTCGTATAGGTGCAACCCCACATCTGAATTGCGAATATGCTCTACGTTGAGGAGGAGATAATAGTGTTTTTAAATAAAGTTCACAACTAATTTCGGTTTTAAATGTTCTATTTGTCCTTAATTTGTTACCACCATGCACCATCCATACGTCTTGCAGAAACTCTATGGATATCTTCCGTCCACTTAATTTTAAAATCGGTTAAAATTTTATCTTTTATTTTGGCTCAAACTGTAGATTTGTGAATTTTCATGTCATTATACCAGTCACTAATATTACACGATTCAAACTGCTGATACAGTCTATAATTTGAATTTTTACATGCTTTAAAACGCCTAAAACTATTTTCCGCCCAGATATGAATTCTTTTATTAAGTCGATCAGTGTTCATATAACTTAAACGATTCCAATGATTTATAACAGTTCGCCACTGCCTTACACAAGATGGTTTCCAGGCTAAATCTCCATTATGCTACATTATGTGTATACCGTCCGACTCCCATATAAAAACGAATTGCCTTATTTTGTATCGAATTTATACATGATCTCCCAACACTGCCGCTCCGTAGCTGATTGTACTCCAACAATCGAGTCATATAATTTTGTGAAAGATACAAACCGTAGTCCTCCAAAGGATTTATATTTAGATATCACTAATCCCAAGGCACGGTTGGCGGATGTTGCTACGTGTTTCGTCATAATTTGATAGTCCAAATGCTCCGTTAACACTAAACCTAGGTACGTATATTTCTCCATCACATTTATGTCAAGGTCGCCACATTTAAAACTGATTATTGGGGTCGAATTTGGTCGGAAATGAACAACGTTTGACTTGTTATGGTTTATTGTCATCTTATTCTCCCCACACCAGAGCTGAAGTCCATCTAACAAAACTTGAAAGTCTGATTCCGAGCCAGCTAACAATACAAGGTCATCAGCGTAAAGTAGAATCGACACATTTTCCTCGTCAATGTTTATTCCAACATTTAATGAACATATATACGTAACAAGACCGTTCACATACACATTAAAAAGTAATGGTGAAAGCAAACAACCTTGTTTTAAACCACATTGAACATCGAACCAGTCCGTTAATTGTCCATTTATCCGAACACAGCACTCTACTGACTTATATAACGACACGATAGCATTATACATATTCCTGCATATTCCTATATCAAGCAATTTCTGACATAACAGATTACGGTCTATCCCATCATACGCCTTTCGGAAGTCTATAAAAGCTGTGAAAGTCGCCAAACGTTTTAGCTTTCTTGTTTCAATAATTGACGATAATGACTTTATATGGTCAATTGTACTACGTCCCTTCCGGAAACCATTTTGACAATCATCTAAAATATTATTTTCCTTCTCCCATTCGAGCAATCGGTTATTCAATATGTGACAGTACAGCTTGTAGCAAACAGGAACAAGTGTTAAACCGCGGTAACACATTGGGTCTTTTGGATTCGACGTCGACGACTTAGGTATTGGATTAATATTTCCTTTTCGCCAGATAGTTGGAATTGTACCACTGAAGAAACATTTATTAAACAAACTTAGTAGGAAGTTCAACAAACACGGATTCTTGAGGACTTCCGATGGAATTTCATCTACACCAACAGCTTTCAAACTGATTACTGCTCGTTTAACTTCCTCATGAGTAATGTCACAATTCATCGTAGCACCATTATCAGTACTTGTGTCCGTTGGAAGATTATCAATACTACCTTCTGGGTTCAACAAACTACAGAAAGATCGTTTCCATTCATTCATGACAGCGTCTCGATCATGTGAAATACTACCATCCGGTAGTTGCACAGACATAGGTATAGCTTTCCTTCTCTCCTCGCCTACTCCGACACGTCCGATCTTTTTTCTAAAATTCAGTTTGATTTTTTGATTCCAAATTGTCCATTTCATTTAATTGGTCTCTTCAGTAACGTCATTTCGAAAAACACCAAAAAGGAAAATATCAAAACGAGGCCATCTATATTCAGTTATTAAATATGTAAGGAACCATGTAGCCTGAAGGTACGGGGCGCTGAATGGGACTCTTGTGATTTCGTACTCGAAATTCAATTTTGTACGGACAAAAGTGATTTTTGTTCAACAAAAATGAGTTCAGTTTAACAAAATTTGTAGCATACTATAAATTTAAAATTTTGTCATACAAAGTTATCTTTCAGTGGACAAAAGTTGTCATCACAAAATTCATTTTTGTAACACAGACTTTACTTTTGTTACCAAATTTGAAAATTGGGCGACAAACGTCAATTTTGTATGCAAATTAGTTTAGTTTGGATTCTGTGAACCAATTTGCATACAAAATCGACTTTTGTGAGACAAAATTGACTTTTGTGAGACAAAATTAACTAAAAAAAGTCAAAAGTCAATTTTGTCTCACAAAATTAATTTTTGTATTCACAAAATTGAATCTTGTCTCACACAATTGACTTTTGAGTTTTAATTTCCATACCAGATAATAAAAGTCAATTTTGTATGCAAATAAGGTTATATTTGCATACCTTTTTGACAAAATTGACTTTTGTCATGACAAAAATGAATTTTGTCTACATGACAAAAATGAATTTTGTCTACAAAAATGAATTTTGTCATCACTGAATTTAAGTTCTCATAAAACAAGTTTGTATCACATAGTTTTGAAAGACAAAAATGATTTTGTTATGACAGAATTGATTTTTTTACAAAACCACAAGAGTCCCATTCGGCGCCCCGTAGAAGGATTCACTTTTTTGAAAATTATAATAATCTTAGGTTAACTGGATTGAATTTAGAAATGACGGACCATCCATGCAGCCTGACGGGTGCAAGTATATCATTCTATAATAACTGTATTATTTACCATCAGATTAAAATTATAGATTATAAAATTAAAATTATGATATACTCAGATAATTGAAAATAATGATAGGTATAGCGTCAGTGGTCAGGCACTGATTCAGACGGGATGCACTCGGCACCCACTGAAAAAAAGAAAACAAATGTAATTTATAGGTAAAATCAAAGACAATTGTTGTAAAAATATGGCCCTCTTACTCTATATTTTCAGGAGGGCACCCCCTTGTTACAAAACCTGGATCCACTCCCAGTTTTCATTGTCGCTGATAAAATAAAGGATGAGGGACAATCCAGACTGAAGGATACAAATATTTTTAATACATTGAAGTACTTTTATGAACAGTTTGTAGCTCATACAATATATTAGTATACATGTTGATAACTTTCGGAATGTCAGAATGCCATTCTAATTTAGAAGTAATTATATGGCGATTAAAAACACAGACATGCATGTAAGCATATTGCCAGAGAAAATTTCGTCAATGTAGTATTATTCCGCATGATATTTCCTTGTGCCAAGAACCATTATCGATATGGTTCAGGATAGTAGTTTTGTACAGTACATTTTTTTGCTCTCTGTACTTGCAATTGCATGTTACAGGACAGTTGATGTTGTTACTTGTTAACTATACGTCTGTGAAACTGATAAAGTCTAACAAACTAAATTAAATACTTACAATACCGATACGAAAAAATATAACATACGAATCGAATTATGTAAAAGCAACTTATTAAGTAATTTAATGTTTCAACAAAGGATAGTCGCCATTCATTAGTCTGTATTCCACTGTCGTAGAAACATAAGTCTCTTGTAAAAAATTGCAGATTTAATTGAAACATATATTGCTTATACGTGAAAGAGACAGCAATAAATATAGAAAGACACAAAGATTCCTGCAAATTATTACCAGTGGTCAAGAAACATTCCTGGCAATAGTTAAACAATTACTTGTATGAAAGAATGAAAAAGTAAAAGACGAAATACTCGAAATTGAATGATTTCTGTCACGTAAAAACACACAGAATTACATGAGGGGTTGATTAACTTTTGTATATATTTTAAGCTATTTGTGAGACTCGTCAACAATCGGCAATCTTCGGGTGACTCCGCTTTTCTCATTCTAAGTACGGAATCGGCCGAGTTGTGACGAATGTCGTCAACACATAATCGTAGTCTTTTATTGTTAGATCTGCAAGCAAATGCAAAATATAACTGAAGCATGGCAACACTAAATATAAATATCATTCCAAAGGAGTGACGCTCAAAACTATTATATCTTTTTAAATTAACAAATCTACAGAGGGTTTCTTTAAAATATTGCTTAACACATTCTTAAACTATAATTAGCTTTCAGTTGCTTTGTCTTGTTCAAGTGAGTATCATGGCATCTGTTACAGCGTAGATGTAATACCAATGGGTATTATGTGCATATATAGAAATAAGTACATATAAGGCAGCTATGGCGTTCTATAGTTACAGGTTAGTTTCATGACATCTACATGTATATCTACGTGCAAGATCGACGTTTGTTCAATCATTCCTTAATCGAGTTGACCCTTCTTGACATACTTGACTGTTCGGGATTTCCATGTCAAACATAACAGAAGCATGACAACGCTAAATATAATTACAGAATCTACGCCTTAAACTATCATTATATCTTTTCAACTTATTCGACGAGTTTCATTACATCTGAACTTTCAATTGCTTTTTCTTGTTCAAGTGAGTTTCATGACATCTGTATATTTACCTATGTACACGATATCGACGTTCAATCATTCCTTAATCGAGTTGACCCTTCTTGAGTAAGGGATATATGTTAATTTTAGTTAATTTACAAACAAAGGAAGTGAACCCAGTATGTTGCTGAGTGCTCGCTGTCACGATTAAACATAAACAGATCTGTATATTTTCAGATAATGCATTTGCCACGTGCCGATTAGATTTGTAACTAATTAAGTTAATAGACACAGAGTTTATATCTACATTCTCACCAGGGGGCGTACCAATTATATAAACACACTTTTAACTATATTATATATTATTATTATTTTTGTCTTAACAACGCTAATTTAAAGATTTTCTCCGGAATTCCAAAGTCATTCAATGCCATTTACTCGGTGTTTGGGATATGACTTATTCAAAATAGAAGATTCTTGTCTGTCATCTACAAAGAGAAGTTTTTGAATCATCTGATATTCTGCCAATTAGCAAAACTGTGACCTTGTTTGCAATAACACGTCATTCTGTAGCGATGACTTTAGAAAAATAAAAGAAACGGAAATAATATGTTAAAATATCTTGGTACTGGCATAGAAGTAGCTTGATTATATTTTCAGAAATTAAAGTTTCATAAACTTCTTTTGGGTTTCATGAACATGTACTTATTAACAATGTTTAGGATTTACCGCATGGTATTGTCTAGTTGGTGTCTCGTTTGTTTTATAACTGATATCAAGCCGTTTTTTGTAGTTGGAATCTAGTTTGAAAAAAAAATCTTTTTAAAACTATTTTTTTGGCAACAAATTAATTTTTTGGTATTACACAACATTGTTTCATAGAAAACAAGTATGAAACCTTCCCCTTCGAACAGTCAGCAATATTAGAGCATGTCGGCAAGTTAAGTGTGATTTTTTAATTTTTTTTTATATTTTTATTTAAAGTTCTTATATGTGTACCTTTTATTCGAAATTTGAGTCAAAGTTATTTCATTTTTGTCGCCATGTTGAAGGTCAACGTGCACAAATGTTTCATACATCAGGAAAATGCAACTAGTTAAACTGAACGCTAGAACCATCATAAGCTTGTCTGACATTGACTAAAGACTGCTTAGTGTATAGACTCCAATGTGACAAACAAGTTCAGGGATGGAGTTTAGAAAGTGTTTTAGTTTATTGAATGCATTAAGATGTTGAAATAATGGTACATAGTCTTTTAGATAAGCAAAAAGATTAGAACGTTACGCATTGATCAATCTTACTAAAATAAGTTCTCATCACTTGCTCCGGCGACATATAAAAAATCGAGGAGCAAGTGATGAGAACTTATTTTAATAAGATTGCGCATTGATATGTTAATGTCACAATACAAAAAGAAATGAAATTCGTCATCTAGGACTCCTCATTTTTTACATAATCTTTGTGCTCTTTGAATAATTATACTGTACCATTCTAATTCAATGCCTAGGGAATGATCACTTAGTCTAAATTTTGATATATGAGAAGATGTAGTATGATTGCCAATGAGACAACTCTCTATCCCAAGTCATAATTAGTAAAAGTAAACCATTATAGTTCAAACTGCTGTCTTATAATAATAGCTTAGTTTGATTTCAAAACCTGAGAATAAAAAAAAATGTAAAATACCCTAAATTGTATTTTCTTGTCTTACTATAGATACAATCGATGAAAGTAATTCTGATTCGAATTATAGGGAAAACAAACTACGTATATATTACGAACCATAATTCGTATGATTCAAGCTAGCAACTTTCGAGTTGATCAATAGCAGGTGGCATTTAACGACTGGATTATTCGGGTTGAGGAAAGCATTGCAAAATGAATCAGTTTTACACCGGAAGCTTAACTGTATTTTTTATTACGTGGATCACTTAATTCTCTAATCTCTGATCACCGTGCGAATGAAAGTTGATTTTTAATTCACTTTTAATCTATTTTACAAATGGTTTATCATACTCATCTTACAATTGCAAGATGTTTTTTGAAATGTGACTGTATTCATTGAGCGCTCCTTTATGTACAAATGTATTTAGCACGGTATATCAACTGTCCGCCCATACCATGCTTCGATTTGAGTTTTGAAATGTAATTTTATTAAATATTATAATCCAGATACATTGTACCAACATGTATTTTCAATAAAGATTCACAAATTAAAACTTTTTTCAAGCGTCACTTTTAAATGCATAGCTATAACAACCTTGATTACAACCTTCAGGGTGGGGCCGCGTGTCGTTCCTCTGTGCGGACATGTCGATATAAAATTAGAAATTAGCCAACTATCAACCAGAAACAAAAGGCGAGGATGTTAAATACTGACTTTACTTGAGGGTGTTAAATCCAAGACCGGTATTATAAATGTAAAGATCAATTTAAGTTTGTTCCTTCTTCACCATTCATGCATATAGACGATAACTGCTTAGTGTCTTTAAATATCAGCTATATTTGTACGAGGCTAAGAAACAGGTGTAATGCGAGCTTTAGCGAGCTATTACTCCTGTTTCGAGCCGAGTACAAATACAGCTGATATTTAAAGACACTAAACAGTTATTGTCTTTATCATGCAATTAGTTCTGTATATTGTTCCTGCTTTGAAAGACACAAAAATTTACATTTTTTGCATTTATTTTCGATTTAAAATCCCATGAGGCCCGCGTAGTTGTATTAAAATCACACATTCAGCTGAAGACCGGTTCGCAAAAAAAGTATCTCGAATAGTCAACAATAAATACATCGCTCAAGGTGAATAATTATCTATTTTAACATAACAATTAATGTCAACATTAAAAACAAATAACAAAACATTGTCCAATTTGATACAGAAGTGTACGGGTTGTCCTACGCTTCAGAATTTTGAACTTGGCATTCGCCTAACACATGCATGCTGAAATTGAAATGGTTGATTTTGTTACACATGTAAACATTTAAGTTTTGAAATCGATGATTTCGTCGTAGAAAATACTGCTCTTCATGTTGTTTTTTTTTTGTTTTTTTGTTTTGTTTTATAGATTATCGTTGATCATCTCCACGAGATTGATTTTCTCGCTTGAGTCGGGACGGTGAAAGCGAGAAAAGCAATCGAGTTGAGATTACCAATGATAATCTGTTTATCGCTATTTTACCTATGACGACGTTGTCAATTTCATGTTAATTTCGTTAGCAACGCCACGTGCATCCTTAGTTACTAGCGATAATTTTCCATCTCAGGCGAGTAGCATGATATGAAAAATTATCATAAAAAAGATCAAAGGCAAAATGCACAAAATAGTGATAATGTCTGTTATCATAAAATGGTTGAAATCTTATTGCTCAAAAGAAATGTTTAAAAAAAAACCAAAACAAACAGAACATATAGTATAACAGTAATCGTGAATTCGTATAAGGTCAAACAATACGTCATTGGAATGCGACTGCAATACACATTTTGAGGTCACACAGGTTCATACAAAACTCGTCAAACGTAGCCCGGAAGTGGGCGGAGCTTTAAAGCGATATCTGTAAAGTATACATATATACAGCATAGCGATATCTGTAGGGCTGTCTCGTATAGTAAGACACTCAATTGCAGGATAAGCATTTGTATTTGGGACTTAACATAATTACATTTATATAATTTAGGTTTAGTTGGATTTGAAAAGTATACTGACTAGCGAATGCTAGTAAAATACAAAATGGCTGTTTACCCTGGGATATTTAAGACAGTCATTAATGATATAATGTACAAAGAGGAAACGATGTATATGGCAAAAAGATAACAATGACTAGTATATACATTCTACATCTCTTTTCCTTGTTCCTATGTGGAAAAAAGCCAAGAGGGGCAACATATGTAAATTATTTTTTTTTTCCATATGAATAGGAGCAGGAACTAAATAAATAAGTGAAAAGTTTGAAAAATAAAAAAAAAAAAAACAACATTAAAATACAAAAAAAAAACAAAACAAAACAAAAACCAAAAGATGAAGGGGTGTGTATGCCCCAGGAACCTATTTCTACATGTATGACCTATGCATTTCTTTTAAGACTGATTGTCTGAGACAAGCACACATGCCGTATGGGCTGTATTATAGATAATAAGGAAACCATAAAAAAAAATGATCTGAAGGAACTATAATTTTCAAAATAAGACAACTAATAAATAAAACTTGAAATTATATATTGTCAGCTCAAAATATCCGATTATTTAACACTGAAAGTGTCAAAATTACACAAAACATGCAAGTTGTGTTCTTTTAAAATAACTATAATACTTTGCAACAATAAATCTTAACAAATGCTCTTCATTATTGGAGGTAAAAAAATATAAACCATTAGGTTGATTACAGATGGCGGATATTTCTTACAAAAGATTATGTAATACAGTCGTTAGTTTAATGAGGACATGCTGTTTTCATGTAACGAGTTTTTCATTTTAATGTAAAGTGCTTTTATTTAAATGTAGTGCTTCTCAAATTTCATAAAAAACTTAGCTGTCCTGAAAGACAATTATTCTGCTCAAAATAAAATTTCATTAAAACATAAATATATGCAATTTCAATCCACCCTTTGTTGATGACCGAATTACATGAAGATTAACTCGCACTTTTAAATTACAACGCTGTTTTTCATATCCATGTTTGAGTTTATACACCGATTATCTTGGAAAATGATTTAGTTTACTTATTCCATTCGTGAAACATGTTCGGGATGAAAATAAATGCTTTGATTTACTTTATTAACGCAGGGTATTATACAGGGTAAACGGTTTTATCCTACTATAACTTACATATCCAACTATAGCAGTCATCACGTGACTTTGGCGACGTCACACATCACCCGTATCATGCCCAAGTAAAATATATAGCAATTCACAGGGGCTTTCGGCAATCGATTAAATAAATTACTTTTAGATCATGATACAAAAAGTGTGGACATATATAGTAATTCTTCATATATTTAGAAAAAATGGTTTGAAAATTAGCTATTATTTTTCAAGATGGCGACCACATTTACAGCGTGGGGCAACTTGGTAAAAAAAATATTTTGTAAGATTGTTACACTGAAAATATAATAACTGTTGGATGCTCGTGTTTTCAGTCATTGTCTTACCTTAATAAAGCACCATAGAATCAAACATTGGTTCCTTTTGATAAAGCTGATACATGCTGTTGGGTTTGGTTTTTTTATAAAATTTTGAAAAAATGGCGACCAAATAATTTTCAAACGTAGAAGATGTTCGACACTTATTTTGTCCATGCAAATAATTCAATTCAATTTCAGTGTTTTCATTGCAATTAAATATGACACGTTATTAGCACTATAATGATAGCCAAGGACAAAGGTAGATTAAGTCATAACATCAACGTGATCAAAGAAAACAAACATGGCACCTAAATTATCGCGATTTAAGTTTTGACAATGCCTATGTAGATGTAAGTAAGGAAATCACTGAAGTATGACTAGAGCGGTCGGGGCTCCTCTGAGGCAGTGAATGCTCCCACCCATATTAAAAATTTCTTTTCTGCCACTAATCTTCCTTTAACTTTCACAAAACTCTTCTCCTCTTAACCTTTACTGGGCTACTTATTGGAATCAATTAAACCTGGTTTACAAAATTTATCGTATGATTCGACAGACACCCAAAATCGCCTTCATGGCTGACAATAGATCGTAGGGCCAGAAGCGATAAGAGAAAAATATTTACAATATATAAATACACAATTTAAAGTGTATCTGTTGGTATATTGCAAAGAACAATATTAAACTGTTTGCAACCTCCACATAAAAAAATAATCTAAATGATAGTTCATAGTTGTTTTTTTTTATATTCTATTCACAAGTACATGTATATATGGTACCAGTAAAACAATTGTTAAGTAGTTTGTGAAAAGTATATGGTGGTTTTGTGCTTCTAATTCTCGTTGATATTTTAAGTTCGTTTTTTTTTCAAATGGTGTATTTAAACTGTTTGTAAGTTACCCAAAATGAACATTTTATTTACATTATAAAAATACACCAAGTCATTAATAGCGCTAGCAAAAAGCAATCTTGTTCATTCTATTCAAATTTCAGGTGATTTGTCAAATATAGAAGAAATCAAATTTATTACAACAATTTACCATTTTTCATCTGACGCCGCATGCGCAAAATTGACGCAATAAGATGTCACGAGCTTAACTTAAATTACTCAGGGAAAAAATATTTAATTCATTCCACATGAGAAATCATATAATGTTTTAAAAGCTCTCTATTGAAGAAGGAACGTGTTTCATCTCTCCTGTTATGTTGTAAGCTGCCTTACTCTTACAAGATCAAAGATTGTCACACTTTGTAATACTATGTTATCCGATCAATTAAGTATGAATATTAGCTATAGTTATAAAGTACTTAAAGACTATTTACTGACACAAACTTATAAACATAGATATATATATATGTTGTGATATAGTATAATGTTTGATGTTTTGTATAATATTAACGTGCTATTTCTGTACCGTTAGTTGTAGTACAGAGTGTTTTTCTGTCTGACAGTGCTTGACTACGAGATCGATGTTTAGGAAATTGCTTCCATGTCAGCTCATACTTCTTATCCTATACGAAGTGAATTCATAAATATATTATTCCTTTGCATATCCTAATATGGATGCAATAATTTTTAAATTAATGACGAAAGATTAAATTTCTTTAAATAAAAAAGTTTCAAGGAATATTTAAGGCTAGTACGATCGAAAGACGGACGGTAAGTGGTGAATTATATGTACAGAAGATGACTTACAAATTTTAAAGGGCGTATAAAAACGAAAAGCAAATGATACTAAAGAGATAAACAGCAGTCAATCACGATATAACAAGGTCATAGCAAACAACGTACAACGACAAAAAGACAAATAAAAGTATACAAAACAGAACATAGAAAACTAAATAATGAGCAACACGAACCCAACCAAAAAACGGGCATGATGGCCGGTGCTCCTGAAGGATAAGACGATTCTGCTTTAATAATGTGAAATTTTTCACTGGAGTTTTTAACTAGACGCTCTAAGGAGCCTGTGTCGCTCACCTTGGCCTATGTGAATATTAAACAAAGGAAGCAGGTGGATTCATGACAAAATTGTGTTTTGATGATGGTGATGTGTTTTTAAATCTTACTTTACTGAACATTCTTGCTGCTTGCAATTATCTCTATCTATAATGAACTTGGCCCTATAGTTTCAGTGGAAAATGTTGGTAAAAATTTACAAATTTTATGAAAATTTAAAAAAATGGACTATAGAGGACAATAACTCCTTAGGGGGTCAATTGACCATTTTGGTCAGTTGACTTAATTTTAGGTCTTACTTTGCCGTACATTATTGCTGTTTACAGTTTATCTCTTAAACGTCGCACGATACTGGTGTCACCTAACGTTACACACTTGAAGACGTTAGCCAAAATAAAAACGTTAGAATCCACGTTTTTCAGATGGCTTTCTTAAATAAATTAACGGATTTTAGGAACTTTAGATTCATGTTTTCTTAGATAATATACTAAGCTTTTTATAAACAAATTCAAAATAAAAGAACATAAATTGAATTGAAACTATTTGTTTAATAAACATTTTAATTACAAAAGCAATCGAATACACTACGCTCTGCTAATGCACTCATTTATACACTGCAGAATGTCGAGGCGAATGGACTACGGTATATCTAGCATGACAGTGCCATTAAGTTTTGCACAAATATATACAAAGGAATCAGCGGGGACAATAGCTGTTTTCTTTTTTATGATTTTGTATTGTAGCGGATCGGCCTGTCGATCATTATAAATTCCGGAAACACTTCAGTTCCGCGAGGAAATATTGCTCCCTCCCATGAATCGGTATAGAGCTTTTACCTAAACATTTGATGTTTTCTCAGCAAGCAACAAAAATTACCCGTATTCTGAAAAGTCTGTGAAAACCGCAATAATTACAATTTGACGTAACTTTTGTATATCAGTTTTGTTGCATAACGTTAAAATCGTATGTGGGGACATTGTATCGGACATTATAGTTTTATTCAATATCTCGCATTTTAGATTAAATTTATAAGAATTTACTATCAAAGTAGAGATAACTTTTTGTACTTTTTTCCCTTATATTTTGTTTTATGTAGCGAATAGCACTGTATCAAATAAATATCATGAAAATACAGAAAAACGTAACCCTACGTCAATTTGGCTTGAAGGGGACAAAATGTCGGACAATGTTATTCGACTCGAATAAAAAGAATTCGTTATTAAAATCCATGATTATTATATGAGGCGAAAGTGTGGGCTTTGTACAAAATACTAGTATAAAAATTATTTACTTACGACATGGTGATTGCTCTGGTATTTCATTTTTTGGGGACAATTTAGAAAAATGACGGCAATTTTTCGTGCATGGGACACATAATTTATATTATCTAAATCCTTTTTTCTCGAAATTCCGTCTTTTCAAAGAAAAAACCGACATTACATCATCGACCTATTATGATGTGCTTGTTCTAGACAGAATTTTATATCGTTTGGTGGAATATTTTATATGCTTTTTACAATATTCCGAAAACCCCAAAACTTAAAGTGTAACGCGGGACAAGGAAATAATATTAAAAAATGAAGGATTAATTGATTTTCACTTAATGAAAAAAGTCTGTTACATATACAAAATTGCAATATTCTGTAACTAGAATTTAAAAGCTTTAAAATGATAAATAACATTTTAGAATATCACTTTTAATGTTTAATAATTAATGACTTGAATGTGTCTTGTCCGCGATTTCACTAAAATAACACCAGCATCGTGCGACGTTTCTCAGATATAAAAATATTCAAGATAATAACAAAAAACTGCAAAATTTCCTTAAAATTATCAATTTAGGGGCTGCAACTAACAACCGGTTGTCCAATCCAACTGAAAATTTTAGGGCAGATAGATCTTGACCTGATAAACAAATTAACCCCCATGTCAGATTTGCTCTTAATGCTTTGGTTTTTGAGCTATATAGCTCATGAAAGGTCATTTACCAAAATTTTAGAAGATTCTTGATTTTTTTCTTTTGTTTTGAGACCCAAATAATACCAATGCAAATGTAAGGTAAAAGTCTGAGTCAGCCTTTTCCCGCCATATAAAATATAAAATCTCAAATATCTAGAAAAGGAGGTTCATGACCTATCATTATTTTAAGCTTATTTATATCCCTAATGAATGCTGAAAGTATCAATTTTAAATTCTTGTTTTTTTTTAATTTTTTACCTAACCTCACCTAAGTACATCCTTAAAGGTTGTTTTCGGAATGATCTTAATTTCTGATTCACTACTGACTACGATCTTTTCAGACTTGTTTGTACCACACGTTTTAAATTTGTTTTTAATTACAAAACAACTAACCATTCATACCTTAGAAATGGCGACAAAGACTTAGAAATGGGGACATAGAGAAGTAAAAGCTGCTGCTCAACGACGTTCGCCTAATCCGAGAATTCTCATTTTATTCATAGTCATAAATAATCTTTATTGCAAAATTACACCCATATTGGTCAAGCAATACAATCAAACAATTTTATACAATACAGTTCAATACAATGTAATACAATACAATATATAGAATAATAGATAAATTTATGTAAAAACACCATCATAAGCTTGTCTGACATTGACTAAAGACTGCTTAGTGTATAGACTCCAATAGGACAAACAAGTTAAGGGATGGAGTTTAGAAAGTGTTTTAGTTTATTGAATGCATCAAGATGTTGAAATAATGGTACATAGTCTTTTAGATAAGCAAAAAGATTAGAACGTTACGCATGGATCAATCTTACTAAAATAAGTTCTCATCACTTGCTCCGGCGACATATAAAAATCGAGGATCAAGTGATGAGAACTTATTTTAATAAGATTGCGCATTGATATGTTAATGTCACAATACAAAAAGAAATGAAATTCGTCATCTAGGACTCCTCATTTTTTACATAATCTTTGTGCTCTTTGAATAATACTGTACCATTCTAATTCAATGCCTAGGGAATGATCACTTAGTCTAAATTTCAGATATAAGAAGATGTAGTATGATTGCCAATGAGACAACTCTCCATCCCAAGTCATAATTAGTAAAAGTAAACCATTATAGTTCAAACTGCTGTCTTATAATAATAGCTTAGTTTGATTTCAAAACCTGAGAATAAACAAAAATGTAAAATACTCTAAATTGTATTTTCTTGTCTTACTATAGATACAATCGATGAAAGTAATTCTGATTCTAATTATAGGGAAAACAAACTACGTATATATTACGAACCATAATTCGTATGATTCAAGCTAGCAACTTTCGAGTTGATCAATAGCAGGTGGCATTTAACGACTGGATTATTCGGGTTGAGAATGAATCAGTTTTACACCGGAAGCTTAACTGTATTTTTTATTACGTGGATCACTTAATTCTCTAATCTCTGATCACCGTGCGAATGAAAGTTGATTTTCAATTCACTTTTAATCTATTTTACAAATGGTTTATCATACTCATCTTACAATCGCAAGATGTTTTTTTGAAATGTGACTGTATATAATTCATTGAGCGCTCCTTTATGTACAAATGTATTTAGCACGGTATATAAACTGTCCGCCCATATCATGCTTCGATTTGAGTTTTGAAATGTAATTTTATTAAATATTATAATCCAGATACATTGTACCAACATGTATTTTCAATAAAGATTCGCAGATTAAAACTTTCTTTAAGCGTCACTTTTAAATGTATAGCTATAGCAGCCTTGACTACAACCTTCAGGGTTGGGCCGCGTGTCGTTCCTCTGTGCGGTCATGTCGATATAAAATTAGCAATTAGCCAACTATCAACCAGAAACAAAAGGCGAGGATGTTGAAAATACTGACTTTACTTGAGGGTGTTAAATCCAAGACCGGTATTAAAGATCAATTTAAGTTTGTTCATTCTTCACCGTTCATGCATATAGCTCACTAAAGCTCGCATTACACCTGTTTCTTATCCTCGTACAAATACAGCTGATATTTAAAGACACTAAACAGTTTTTGTCTTTATCCTGCAATTAATTCTGTATATTGTTTGTGCTTACAAACATTTACATTTTTTGCATTTATTTTCGATTTAAAATCCTTTGAGGCCCGCGAAGTAATATTAAAATCACACATTCAGCTGAAGACGGGTTCGCTAAAAAAGAATCTCGAATAGTAAACAAAAAATACATCGCTCAAGGTAAATAATTATCTATTTTAACATAACAATTAATGTCAACATTAAAAACAAATAACAAAACATTGTCCAATTTGAAACAGAAGTGTACGGCTTGTCCTACGCTTCAGAATTTTGAACTTGGCATTCGCCTAACATGCATGCTGAAATTGACATGGTTGATTTTGTTACACATGTAAACATTCAAGTTTTGAAATCGATGATTGTCGTCGAAGAAAATACTGCTCTTTATGTTTTGTTTTTTTTTAAAGATTATCGTTGATCATCTCCACGAGATTAATTGATAAAAGCAATCGAGTTGAGATGACCAATGATAATCTGTTTATCGCTATTTTACCTATGACGACGTTTTCAATTTCATGTTAATTTCGTTAGCAACGCCACGTGCCTCCTTAATTTCTAGCGATAATTTTCCATCTCAGGCGAGTAGCATGATATGAAAAATTATCATAAAAAAGATCAAAGGTAAAATGCACCAAATAGTGATAATGTCTGTTATCAGAAAATGGTTGAATTATTATTGCTCAAAAGAAATGTTTAAAAAAAACAAAAAGAACGTATAACAGTAATCGTGAATTCGTATAAGGTCAAACAATACGTCTTTGGAATGCGACTGCAATACACATTTTGAGGTCACACAGGTTCATACAAAACTCGTCAAACGTAGCCCGGCAGTGGGAGGAGCTTTAAAGCGATATCAGGGTTGAGTTCAATATCGTAGCAGCTACGTAGCCGCTACGTAGCTGCTATCAATATCTATGTAACGACTAGTCTATAGCTACACGTTCAATAGTCAAAATCTACGTAGCACTACGTAGCTGCTACGATATTGAACGCAGCCCAGGTATAGTATACATATACAGCATAGCGATATCTGTAAGACACCCAATTGCAGGATAAGCATTTGTATTTGGGACTTAACATAATTACATTTATATCATTTAGGTTTGGTTGGATTTGAAAAGTATACTGACTAGCGAATGCTAGTAAAATACAAAATGGCTGTTTATCCTGGGATATTTAAGACAGTCATTAATGATACAATTTAAATGAATAAACGTCAAAGAGGAAACGATGTATATGGCAAAAAGATAACAATGACTAGCATTGTAGCGTTGTCGTTTTTGTATGGATTCGTGTTTGTCGATGTGTTATTTTGGTAGCGTAAATTACGTAAAATCCATATTCAAATGGCACAAAGAAAACAAACCACAACACAAAGTTTCAAATCAAATCACTATGTAATCTGTTAAATGTATATCAGTTTGACATAATAAAACAGTTGAACAATAATCCTAATTCACTAAAACAATTATATTACTCTCAACACTTCTAACTAACAATCTCAATTATATCTCTTACTCTTTCTATTACACTCTGATCTCTCTCGCATCCCCTTATATACATATTTATAGGCGGTACCCCGACGGTTCCAAAGATGGGGTACCGGGCGGTTCTATAGATACCGGGCGGTACCTCAACGGTTCTAAAGATTGGCTACCGGGCGGTACCCTGACAGTTTTAAAGATGGGGTTACCGGACGGTACCCCGACGGTTCTCAAGATGGGTTACCGGGCGGTTCTTAAGATACCGGGCGGTGAATTTAAATGATATAGAAACCGTTCAAATAAATAAAAATACTGGGCATTGCCCTGTAGAAATGTAATTTAACCCAAACGTATTTAAAAGAAAGACATCTTACATAATAATTATTTATACAGTCAAACTAAAATCGCTACAATCCCCCCAACTAGCAATTGAAATTCCTATTTCAATGTCGTATTAAACAAAACTAGGCTTCTCACTGTACAGCTACATATATATCCAAAAACATAATCAATATAGTTCAACTCAATGTTATATGTTTACTTCAACATGCATTATAACCTAGTTATGATAGCAGTTCCTAACTTCACTTTCAAATCACCAACATTAGCTGTGACGAACCTTGTATTCAATGCTTTATTAAAACAATTTCCAAGACTTTCCAATGTTTGTTTGTTTTAAGAATTGTCTGGTAGTTCCAATATTTTTTCCTTAAAATTGTCAGGCGGTTCCAATGTTTTATTCATAAAAAATGTTCAGCGGTCCCAATGATTTATCCAAAGAATGGTCCTACAGTTTTTTTGATTCGTATCTGTTTCTCCGGTATGATTTCATGCATTCCCAACAATATATGTCCAGTTTCTCCATCAGGGTCAGCAAACACACAACAATTTTGCAGCAATACCCTTTTAAATTCATCGGCTTCTTTAATTGAAAGATTCTGTATACCGCTTTGGTACATCTTTTCCATATATTGAGGAAACAAACTATTAGACGAATTACGATGCTCAACAATACCACAAACATCTTCATTTTCATCTTCTACCTCACAGAATTGCCGATATTCAAAACTGGTACAAACACAGCAATATGTGTTCTTTTGAACAACATAATATCTTTACTGGTTGGGTAAAACAAACTTACATGTACCATACCTTGAGAAGAATTAAGATACTAGTAGTCCATATTTTGTCATGAAATGGAATATTTCTGCCTCATATTTCTAAAAATAAAAAATTCCAGTCCCTTTGACATCGAATGGATTGGATAATACTTTCACCAAGTAAATGATTTATTACTCCTGAAACAATAATTGAAAATTGAACACAATATTCATCACATGATAACGTCAAAACAGCAGTTCCTAGCACTTTTAAATCACCACCAATAGTTGTGATGAACCTGATATCTAATGGTCCTAGCATAGGTCTACTATCAGACAAAATATTTCGGTAGCTGTCTTTTGTTATGAAAGTATGCCTTGCACCGGTATTGATCTTGCAAGTAATTGCTGGTCCTTCTATTTACTTTCTACCATCATACCGACCTTTCCTTATATTTTCGTTAACACAGCTACGTACGTCATTTTGTCCAATATTATCTGACAATAATTCGTTGTCTATGTGTTCCTCTCGCAGATAACAAACGCACCATCACTCAACCGCTTAGGTGTTATGTGATACTCTGGAGTTAAATCTTGGTCTAATAAGTGATCCAAGTCAATCTCCATATCACCCCTTTTAGTTTGAGTGGAACGTGACGTCCTATGTTTACCCAAGGTACACTCCTTTAAACTTCTGCTAGGCCACCAGTTACCGTCGGTCGGAGCAGGGCCTATTGCTCCGACCGGTTGTTGTTTAACTGCTGGACGGTACCACTGCTATTCTGGGCGGTGTCTTCCTCTGGTACCGTCTGATTTGAAATGTTCTGATCGTTTGAATGTGTCCTACTCCAACAGAACTCTCTTGTGTGTCCTCTTTTTCTACAATTCGTACACTGTCTATATCTCTTATTTTTATATCTTCGGTTGTTCATAGGAACGTCTGAATAATTGTTTTTCTTTGAATTCAGTTCATGAACATCACTTCCTTTTTCCGCTGTATTTACATTATTTCTCCTGTCAACCTTGGTCACATTCCCTTCATTCATTCGATTACATTCTTCTTGCATGGCACTTGCAATAGCTTTCTGGAGTGTCCTAGGCTTAGTTCGCCTTATAAGCATGCGGAACTCCTCCGACTCATCGCAAGCGTCAAGAAACGATCTGATACCGTTTTCTTGGACAAGTTCTGGCTGAGATGGGTATGCACGCCTGTACAAATCTTCAATAGATTGCCCCAAATCTCTAAACGATTCACCAGGTCTCCTTCTCCTTAGTTTTGCCTCTGCAAGATAGCTTTCTTTCATGTTTGAATGTCCAAAACGTAACTCCATCTTATCTATTAAACTTTCCTTTCTCATTTGGGTATTTGAAGACAGTCCGTGCACGTATGTTTCTTCCTGTCCTCTTGAGGTAGTAAAGAACATCAACATGTATCCAAATAGTAAGTCTCACTGATATTCCAACCATTCTCTTCATTATGAATTTAAAACTTCGTGTATGGCTATCCCACCGCTGTTGCCATTTGTAACTTTGTCGTTTTTGTATGGATTCGTGTTTGTCGATGTGTTATTTTGGTAGCATAAATTACGTAAAATCCATACTCAAATGGCACAAAGAAAACAAACCACAACACAAAGTTTCAAATCAAATCACTATGTAATCTGTTAAATGTATATCAGTTTGACATAATAAAACAGTTGAACAATAATCCTAATTCACTAAAACAATATTACTCTCAACACTTCTAACTAACAATCTCAATTATATCTCTTACTCTTTCTATTACACTCTGATCTCTCTCGCATCCCCTTATATACATATTTACAGGCGGTACCCCGACGGTTCCAAAGATGGGGTACCGGGCGGTTCTATAGATACCGGGCGGTACCTCAACGGTTCTAAAGATTGGCTACCGGGCGGTACCCTGACAGTTTTAAAGATGGGGTTACCGGACGGTACCCCGACAGTTCCAAAGATGGAGTACCGGGCGGTTCTTAAGATACCGGGCGGTGAATTTAAATGATATAGAAACCGTTCAAATAAATAAAAATACTGGGCATTGCCCTGTAGAAATGTAATTTAACCCAAACGTATTTAAAAGAAAGACATCTTACATAATAACTATTTATACAGTCAAACTAAGATCGCTACAGTATATACATTCTACCTCTCTTTTCCTTGTTCCTATGTGGAAAAAAAGCCAAGAGGGGCAACATATGTAAACTAAAATTGTAATATCATATGGATAAGAGCAGGAACTAAATAAATAAGTGAAAAGTTAAAGAAATTAAAAAAAAAAAACCCATTAAAATACAAAAAAAAACCAACCAAAAGATGAAAGGGTGTGTATGCCCCAAGAGCCTATGACTACATGTATGACCTATGCATTTCTTTAAAGACTGATTGTCTGAGACAAGCACACATACCGTATGGGCTGTACTATAGATAATAAGGAAACCATCAAAAAAGTGATCTGAAGAAACTATGATTTACAAAATAAGACAAATGATAAATTAAAACTTGAAATTATTGTATGCAACGTCAGCTCAAAATATCTGATTATTTAACACTGAAAGTGTCAAAATTACACAAAACATGTGTTCTTTTAAAATAACTATAATACTTTGCAACAATAAATCTTAACAAATGCTCTTCATTATTGGAGGTAAAAAAGATATAAACCATTACGCTTACAGGAGATTATGTAATACAGTCGTTAGTTTAATGAGGACATGCCGTTTTCATATAACGGGTTTTTCATTTTAATGTAAAGTGTTTTTATTTAAATGTATTGCTTCTTAAATTTCATAAAAACTTAGCTGTCTTGAAAGACATTTTATTCTGCTCAAAATAAAATTTCATTAAAACATGATTATATGCAATTTCAATCAACCCTTTGTTAATGACCGAGTTACATGAAGATTAACTCGCACTTTTAAATTACTACGCTGTTTTTCATATCCATGTTTGAGTTTATACACCGATTATCTTGGAAAATGATTTATTTTACTTATTCCACTCGTGAAACATGTTCGGAATGAAAATAAATGCTGTGATTGACTTTTATTTACGCAGGGTATTATACAGGGTAAACGGTTTTATCCTACTATAACTTACATATCCAACTATAGCAGTCATCAGGTGATTTGTGAAATATAGAAGAAATCAAATTTATTACAACAATTAACCATTTTTCTTCTGACGCCACATGCGCAAAATTGACGCAATAATATGTCACGAGCTTATTAACTTCAATTACTCAGGAAAAAAATATTTAATTCATTCCACATGAGAAATGATATAATGTTTTAAAAGCGGAACGTGTTTCATCTCTCCTGTTATGTTGTAAGCTGTCTTACTCTTACAAGATCAAAGATTGTCACACTTTGTAATACTATGTTATCCTATCAATTAAGTATGCATATTAGCTATAGTTATAAAGTACTTAAAGACTATTTACTGAAACAAACTCATAAACATAGATATATATATATATATATATACATGTTGTGATATAGTAAATGTTTGATGTTTAATTTGTATAATAGTAACGTACTATTTCTGTACCGTTAGTTGTAGTACAGAGTGTTTTTCTGTCTGACAGTGCTTGACTACGAGATCGATGTTTATAAATTGCTTCTATGTCAGCTCATACTTCATATCCTATACGAAGTGAATTCATAAATATATTATTTTGCATCCTAATATGGATGCAATAATTTTTAAATGAAGGACGAATGATTAAATTTCTTTAAATACAAAAAGTTTCAAGGAATATTTAAGGCTAATACGATCGAAAGACGGACGCTAAGTGGTGAATTATATGTACAGAAGATGCCTAACAAATTTTAAAGGGCGTATAAAAACGAAAAGCAAATGATACTAAAGAGATAAACAGCAGTCAATCACGATATAACAATGTCATAGCAAACAACGTACAACGTACAATGTCATAACAAACAACGTACAACGACAAAAAGACAAACAAAAGTCTACAAAACAGAACATACAAAACTAAATAATGAGCAACACGAACCCAACCCATTCGGCAATCCTCGGTAGAATCCGCTACTCCCCTTCTATCGTTAGATAAGGGTACGGAATCGGCCGAGTTGAGACGAATGGAGCCCAACCAAAAACGGGCATGATGGCCGGTGCTCCTGAAGGATAAGACGATACTGCTTTAATAATGTGAAGTTTTGCACTGGATTTTTCAAAAAAGGGATACACAAATGATAAAAATCTAAACATTCATGATTTATTCTGTCTGCATAATATGTTTATAAGATTATAAGTACATTTCAAGTCCTGGATTTCAAGTGCAGAATACATTATTTTGTTCTTACATCATAGCTGAAGATAAAGGGACCAATTAATTAAGATAATTAGATTGTGTTTTTCTAGTTTAATATGGGTCCGCAGGTGGCTTGTTGCAAGGCTAAATATCTGTCCCATGGCATTTTCCCACGACAGTCCAAATTTTCCCGACCTGCAACCCTTATGCAGTTGACCTCTATGATGGGACCTACAAATCATGTGTATTGTTAATTTGTTATAGGCCTGATCATGCATGGAACATTTGCCACTGGACTTTAAGCAACCAACAATCAATCAATCAAACTATTTTAATTACAGAATTAAAGCTGTGACAAATCCTCGGGTTTTTACTATGTATGATGCATCATCAATTTTAAAAAATCAATTAAGTTTTTGTTGAATTACTAGTATAAGATTTTGTTTGAGATCTTTTTTTGCAAAATTCCTTATCAAATTAGATATGAGTGTAAAGTATCTTTGTCGTATCTTTTACAAATTTATTTTAAATTGAATTTAAAAAAGTGTAATTTCCATATAGTTTGCGGTAAAATGAATCACACCCCTTAGAAATGCCTAGTGCCAGGATGTATACGGACAAGTCTGTAACCATATCCAAATTACACAATGCAATCGTTTCAAGGAGTGTGATCGTTCTAGACATTCTATTTATAAAGTAAACGAATCTTGATCACTTCGAAATAAATATTTTATTGTGAACCATTTTGATTCCTCAAATGTGTTTGAGAAAACTAAAACATTGTCTTCTATTATCTAAGAGCTTTGCTGATATCTTTTTATCCAATGTATAATACCACCATTTACATAGAGATCAACGTGAACTTAAGTGCCACTTAATTTAACACAGTTACACGACTAATGTCTTAATTGAAAGTATCAATTTTATAAATTGCCACTTTATCCATGAAATTACCACATTAAACCCTCCCTAATACCACGGAAGTCGTTTCACAAACAAGACTATTGGTACAGCAATGATATTAACGTCTTTTTACAAATTAAAACTTTGAATGACAATGATTATAGCAAACATACATTAGATGAGTCAAAGTTAATGTAATTTTTAATTCAAATATAATTATTACTACAAAATAGAATGTAGTAACTTAAATGTCGGTCATTTTATTATAGTAAATCAATCTTAAAAGGGACATGTAGTTCTTATTTTGATAATATTTTATTTTGAATGAAGGCAACTATGGAGAATTTGATTAAACGCCTTATACCTCGACATTAGCGACATTAGAGAGAGAGAGATGGGTACATTTTAAAGGGAGAAGATAGAAACCTAACCAGTAATTTAGAGAGAGAGAAAAGTTTTTGTGTAAAAATAATCCACTATTCATTCAGTAACCACTATTGAATTTGTGCTACGAGGTTTGGCTGTTGTTTCAACATCAATGTAATATTTGATACTGAACATTAAGTATATATTTATCAAAACAAATATTATAAATATATAAATAATATGAGCTATACTTGGGATATGAATTATTTTGAAAATTCATATATCAAATACTAATAATATGCTGAATTAGATAAAAAAAAAAAAAAAAAAAAAAAACATGCGTTTTTCAATAGTATACACAGATGAATCTCTGCTTCACTTTAACAAAGCGCGAAATAATAGTCATGCTTATTATAACTCAGCACGAATAGAAACACACAACGTTGTACAAAAGCCAATGTTTAAACAAACAAAGTGAACAGTTGTATACTGTGCCATCAGGATAACTCATTGCGCAAGAAGTCAACAATCAGCATGATTGACTGGCGATACAGGAGTAGGCCCATATTTAGCCAAAAGTTTTAGTGCAAATTTAAAAATCATGATGCATTATAATTATGCTTGAATTTGTCTTAAGTTACAAGGTATTCAGAAAAAAAAAGAAAGTTAACGTTCGCATTTAACTAGTAAGCATGGCAAAAAGCATGACAAAATTTGTTTTGTATATTTTTAAAATTTTCAATTTTCACAAAGAAAACATGCCTCTGGCCTTTGTTAGTCTTGTATTATTTTAATTTTAGTTTCTTGTGTACAATTTGGAAATTAGTATGGCGTTCATTATCACTGAACTAGTATATATTTGTTTAGGGGCCAGCTGAAGGACGCCTCCGGGTGCGGGAATTTCTCGCTACATTGAAGACCTATTGTTGACCTTCTGCTGTTGTTTTTTTCTATGGTCGGGTTGTTGTCTCTTTGACACATTCCCCATTTCCATTCTCAATTTTATGATTCTGTAGTTTTCTTCTTTTTCATATAAAGGTACACATAATGACGAAACAGTGACTTCATCAGATAAATTGAATCCAAACAATGAGCAAATTTGAAATGGTTCTCAAAAACTTATCTTTCTTAGCCATAATCGGGCCTAAATTTCCGTTCTCCCTTTTCATGCATAATTAAAACGGCGTGGTTGTGTATTTATACATCCCGTTAAGCCAAACGAAGTTCACGAATGGGTCTTATTGACAGACTTCGGAAGCCCTGTCCAAAGTATATTATTATCATTACCAACCGTTAGCGGATAATGAGGAGTATTATGAAACAATATGCACTCAAGGATTTAGAAAAAAAAAACGAAATTTATATTTATCTTACATGAATAATATATTTACGAGTTCAAAGAAATAACGAAAGTTTTCTATCGCTTTATATATATTCTTCAAGTTTTTTTTTATCAAATCATTGTAACCAAGGAAATAGAATATATTGAAAATGTTTTAAGATAAGTAGAATAACAGGTTAATCCGGTTGGTTAACAAACGGATCATTTCAATGATATTCATTTCATATTCATATTCTTAAATTATCATCGTGTTATATATCTATACTAAAAATAGTCTTGCTTGTCATATCGACTAACGTTAATATAAACTTATTTTACAATGAAGCTTTACTGTACATCTTTTATCTATCATCATGTATATATATATATATTATATTACAAATTCTAAACAGGTCAGTTGAGTTGCTAAATGATGGTTAAAAATTTAACGATTTCATGTTACTTGTGTTATTTAAAAATCAAATTTTAATTATTATAGATGTTTTGTACTGTTGTTCCTTAAATGCAATAAATTTTAAGCAAAAATGTATACGACAAAATTAGAATATATTAGTAACGTTTTCGTTACATTAGATTTTTATCCTGGACAAAGCACCAATACACAACATTGAAAATTCTACAAAAATGAAAAACAAAATGTAACCTTATAAGAAAAATAATAAAATTATAATAAAAAATATGTGGTATGAGTACCAATGAGACCACCTTCCATCCAAGTCACAATGTGTGAAAAGTAAAAAAATATATAGATCAAAGTACAGCTTCAACACGGAGTCTTGACTCACACCAACGAACCAATGGTCTTATTATTACAAAAAACGAAAAACAATGGGAAAAGTTAAATTACTGCGATATCACAAAACGCATCAGCGAAGCTCGAATAAAAAGTATAAACGGATAAAATGTTGATCCTGGTATCTATGAGGAGTTTATTTGCAACATCTTAACTAATGATATTTTAACTTAACATCGGTATATTACAAAAAACAAATGATACACACACATTGAAGCTCAATGTGTAAATGATGGTTTGGCCTATCAGTATGCACTATGATCCATTTTGTAGTTTGTGAACCTGTCCTTTCAAATGTGTAAATACTGTCCTCAGTTAATGTCTCATTTAAAGATGATTAACTATCTCTGTTGTTATGTGTCCACATTTCCAAGACAGTACTCCTCTAGCAGTCTATTATAGGATAACTAATATATATTGACAGACTGGCATAACATCAAACTGTCCTCCACTGGGACAAAAATGTAGTGTTGACGTATAAGGAATTCTAGTACACAATGTCAGAAAGATAAGTTAAAGTTCTGAAGACCTTCAAGTTTTTTCTAGGTCAAAATGTTTTTTTTCTATTACGCAGTATTTTACCCCCTTTTCGTACAAAAAAAAAACGGTTAAATCTGTCGTTAAAATGTCAATTGACTATTCTTATCAAAATGAACGTTACACGTTGGATAACGTCATCAATTTTCAAGGCATCATCGCAAACTGACTTTACTCCCCAGTAAGCTTAATTTGCGACCATCAAATTACCAATTAATGCCGCCCGAGCTTAAAATACATTACAGCTATCTCCTAAATACTCAACAGTAAAACGATGTAACAAAACATTTATCCTGAATGACAAATATAAAGTGCCTCTGAGGAGCATAAGTGAAGTATTCTCTTTTTGTATTTCATCAAATGAAAACATGCCAAAATACGCAAACAAACCCGAATAACATTGATATACATACAATATACATTCAATCCATATCGCATGGGCTTAGCATGTAGTGGTCGATTTGTAGTATTGAATAGATATACATGTAAGGTATAATTGTATAATTTTGAAGAAAAATTATTCTCTAATTTTTAACTATACAGTCTCTTAGACTACTTTGTTTTTCAAATTATCAAACAATCAAAGTAACAGACACTTTGATAACTATTTCTTACATGGGCACTGCGAAGGTTATTTTTCCAATAATCAGTACATTCAATAAATATTCCGTAGAGACATTTGCAAAAAAATAATACTTAACCTATTTCCTTTTTATATTTAGACATAAAGGGAACAATAAACGTCAATAAGTATCAAAAGAACAAATGGGATCAATGCCCGATATAAACACCAAAATGCTTGTGTTCGTATATAACCAAAGAGTAAAAAGTACTTCTGTGTTATATTATATCTCATGATATTATATACATGAAATTAAACGCAAAAGAAAAATTAAAAATAAACCAATAAGGCATAGTGTGTAAGAAATCATTTTTTTTTCAATTTCATTGCTGCTAATAATAAAAACACGAAAAAGAGAAATAAAGACAACAGTAGTATACCGGTGTTTGAAATTCACAAATCGATTGTGAAAAACAAATCCGGGTACAATCCAAAACCGAGGGAAACACATCAACTATAAGAGGAAAACAAAGGAACAACAGGAATCTCGACAGGAACACCGAAGTGCACCAACACAAAAAAACCCCGCCATATTCCTGACTTAGTACAGGACAAACTCAATATTAACAGTAGCAAAAATGTCCAAAATTACCATGAGATTCCTATAAAACGCGATTGTTATGCTGGAGGAAATGATGCCAGATCCGTATTATGACCGATCACATACTTACAACTTCTGACATTCTTGCTATTACGCGTGTATGACGAATTTAAAGAAAACATTTGTTTAATGGTGATGGATTTTACAGAATAATTATTTTAAAATTGAATTACGCTCTAGACATTTGTATAAATTACAAAAAAAGACGCCATTTAATGTTAGAACGATATATTTGAAGTGAACTTCACACAAAATTCCATAAATCTGATAAATTACATATGCACAAAGAACAGTAAAATCGCGGAGTACTTGAACGCTCGATACACGCCTCTGTACACTTCTCGTATGCTCAATACACGCTTAAAGCTCGTTATACACACGGCACAGATATGATTGACAAGTTGAATGCATCCAAAATTACTAGCGTATTTGCAACGTACATGATTTTTACCACGCCCGTCGTACGTCGCAGATATACCCTGATGAGTGACGCTGGTATACATCCTTTATGTTTTTATTACCATGTATTGTAACTTCATACAAAATATACTTCGGTCAATAATTTTACACCCCAATGAATTAACAAAAAGAAGCATTCAAATCTTAACTGAGACCAACATATCAGTAAATCCAAAACCGTATACGGACGTTGAAAAGCTAGTATAACAAAAACTGAAATATAAATATACCGAAACTACGCCGTTAATTTAAACATTGAAGACACATACTTTTAGGTTGAAAAATCTCAATATGTATATATATATTTGGTTTGATAGTAAGTGAGATGAAAATACTTCAATATACAACTTTGACAGTTTGTTTCTACGTAAATTCACGGTTGTCACTCTCAGATTATATTTGCATTTTTTTTAAAAGAAAATCGTGTCTATGATTTTGAATTTAACTTTCAAATCGTATTATAAGGTAAGTTACATCTCTTTTAAAAGCTAATGTATTGATTCTATACAGTAAAGAGCTACAGCCATCAGGGAATGCAATTTTGGAGTTATGATTATTGCATACTATACACTCACCAAAGACGCCAAGATTAATATTTTGTATGACAGATGCGCGTTTTTAGGATACAAAAATGTTCTTACAAGAAAGAGTTAATAGCATCAGTTTATAATGACAGAATTTGCCTAAATTAAAATCATATTAATATAGTATGACTGTCCCTCTGATATATCTCTCCCTTCTCTTCAGACAAAGGTTGTTATTGATTGGAGTTATGCTATCGTGAAATCAAAGAAAGTTTGAACAAACACAGCAAAAAATAAATATAAATATATATGTAATGAAACGGTCGACCAATGCTCTGGCACCAGCATGACTTTAGATCCAAATAAAAATGGTTACTCATCATGTAATAACTCGTTTCCAAAGTGATAAATCATGTTCTTTTTATGGCAGTTATTGTCACTTAGTATCAAAAGAATTATCCTGCTAAATGTCATATCCGAAGTAAACGTTATTGTTTAAATGAAATATTTCGATAGTTGGGATGCCTGAAAGTTTTTCTTTCCAACTCATACCAACTTGTTACACGATACAAAGACGAGCCTTATTGTAAAATTAAGAACAATTCAAAATACCCCTAGATTAGTAGAATATGATTTGTTATTGTTAGAATTTGTTGCGTTAGTCCCTTACTGATACTCAAAATGTTTTGATACTCACTACCGACGCAACAATATTTGAAAAATATGCATACCATGTTGACGAAACAAATGAAATTTGTTTTTCAAGTTGAAATTTGTTTATTTCTTTAATAATTTCTAATGAAAATTCCATATCATTTAAGCCAAGTACATCTTAATTTCATTCTTTTTGTAAAATCTGCAAAATTTCACACTTAACAGTAATCACCCGCTTTATGAATCTTTATATGAATTAATGTCTTTAATCAGCATATACAATAAGAATATAAACTAAATAAAATTATTTCTCGCACTCTTTATTTTATCAGAAGTAAATCCTGATTTTATAATTAGTTATCAAAGACACCAGGATTATAATTTAATACGCCAGACGCAAGTTTCGTCTGCATAAGACTCATCAGTGACGCGCAGATCAGATTAGTAATAAAAACCAAACAAATACATAGTTGAAAAGCATTGAGGACCCAAAATTCCAAAAAGTTGTGCCAAATACGGCTAAGGTAATATATTCCTGGGATAAGAAAATCCTTAGTTTTTCGAAAAATTCAATGTTTTGAAATAGGAAATTTATAAAAAAAAAAATAACATTCGCCAGGTTGATAATTGTTGCTGGAAGTTGTAAGAAACAAGATTTTCAATGTAACATTCGTTGTACATGCAAATTTTAAAATACAAGTATGTTTAACATGCATAATTGCTGTTTTCCCCTAACCTAGATGAAAGAAAACCACATTTCACGATATAAGTGATTTTACTAGATTAAAGACTATTACTATCTATGAAATCGTTAACCCTTAGACATATGTGTAGTGATTTGCTCTGTTCACAGACTATCGTGTAGATATAAGCTATGCATGATTGTCTCTGTTATTATGTAATAACATGATAAAGGCTGTAAAATAAAGAACCATGATATTGACCTCATTGAAATCAAACTGAGTCACCGTGCCTCTTTAATTGAAAATTTATAAAGCAACGTTTCACCTAAAGTTCGGTAAGACAAACATAAAATGTTTAAAACCATTTTTTTTTATCGAAGATTCCAGGCTGAACATTGTAACGACAGAAGCGTTTTTCGTCTTCATACAAAAGTGGCAATCGAATCGTAGTAGTAATAGTTCAAAAGGCGAATCAAAAACAGAGTTATCATGCACGGGGAACAAATTCTAGCAGTTACATAAAATGTTATCAAAGGTACCAGGCTTATGATTTGTAAAGCGAGTGTCTTCTACATAAGACTCCTCAGTGGTGTTCGAATAAAACTATTGTTAGAAGTTTAAATTAAATACGATGTTGAAGAATATTGACATGGGTTCCCAACCAAAAGTAAAAGGGAGAGGGGTTTCCAACTATATGTTCCCATTCAAATGCATTGATCGTCCCAAAAAGGGTGGTTCCAACTCTCGGACCCCCCCTTGGATCCGCCAATGAACAGTTATATGAAATAAAACTTTGACAGTTCAAGTTTTATGAGTTTCCAACAATACAATTCTTTATAAACAGGTAATTTTTAGTAATAAAAAATGAAAATGACCGTACAACACAAATGTTCTTATTATTATTATTATTTTTATTATTATTATTATTATTATTATTATTATTATTATTATTATTATTATTATTATTATTTTGTTGGTTATACCCACGGAGACCAAACATCCACCATCAAGGTTATTGACACAGTGTTTGTAAGAACTCATCAAAGATACCAAGCGCCTCTTTTGTACTCGCGTTAAATATTCAGAACAAAATATGTCATAGACAGATCATACTAAATATGGTCTACTAAAAGAGGGGCGAAAGATACCAGATGGACAGTAAACTTCATAGATTAAAAAAAAAAAAAAAAACTGACAACGCGATGTCTTAAAAATAAAAAGACAAGCATACATATTATAGTACACAAGACACAATACTTAGTTTTATAAATCAGTTTGATAAAGATAATATGATACATAAACAAAAAACATTAGTCAAAAGCATAATTATAACCAAGTCAGAACCGAAGGACTGGATATATATCCGAAAATTTCAACAACGGTTGACCGACAAAATCCTCAATACAGACTCGGTGGTAGGGCATGTAAACGTACGATGCGATATCATTGGCTGCTGAAACATCATGTCTCGTTAGATTAGAAGTTCTCGACTGATTTTCCTGACAGGTTCTCTTTTTCAGATAAAGTGAATCAGAATGCATAAAAAGAGTCCTTTGTTTCGAGCTTCAATAGGATAGTCAAAGTTTTTCATTGAAACGATATCATATTCTCTATGTTTTATTTACAAACCCGTCTGCGTTGAGGAACAAGTAGTAGTAAAAGAAAATGCTAATAGACTGAAACTGAGATGATCAGAGACAAAAAGACTAAAACTGAGTTTTTCATATGAACTGATATGTAAAGAAGAAATAAAAACTAAAATACTATACAGTTTTGGTATTAAGTCACTTTGCATAAATGTCATCCGTGACAAAACCATATACTAATACTTCGCGTGTAATCAGTTAAGTTCTAAACAACTAAAGATAAGTTGTGATCCAGACTTGGAAATTAATATCCAAAGATATTCTATTATGAAAATGTTTAAACATTTTACTTCTCTTCATTTACATAAATATTCCTCACCCTAAACTGAAAAAAGATTAAATAAAATAGATCAGCTTAATTCTATAAAGAAAATGTTCAAGGATGGTACGAAAAATGTAAAATCACAAAAATACTGAACTCCGAGGAAAATTTAAAACGGAAAGTCCCTAATCAAATGGCAAAATCAAAAGCTCAAACAAATCAAACGAATGGATAACAACTGTCATATTCCTAAATTGGTACAGGCGTTTTCTTATGTAGAACATGGTAGATTACACCTGGTTTATAGCAAGCTAAACCTCTCACTTGTATGACAGAGGCATAACGTTCCATTGACCTCATTGAAATCAAACTGAGTCACCGTGCCTCTTTAATTGAAAATTTATAAAGCAACGTTTCACCTAAAGTTCGGTAAGGCAAACATAAAATGTTTAAAACCATTTTTTTTATCGAAGATTCCAGGCTGAACATTGTAACGACAGAAGCGTTTTTCGTCTTCATACAAAAGTGGCAATCGAATCGTAGTAGTAATAGTTCAAAAGGCGAATCAAAAACAGAGTTATCATGCACGGGGAACAAATTCTAGCAGTTACATAAAATGTTATCAAAGGTACCAGGCTTATGATTTGTAAAGCGAGTGTCTTCTACATAAGACTCCTCAGTGGTGTTCGAATAAAACTATTGTTAGAAGTTTAAATTAAATACGATGTTGAAGAATATTGACATGGGTTCCCAACCAAAAGTAAAAGGGAGAGGGGTTTCCAACTATATGTTCCCATTCAAATGCATTGATCGTCCCAAAAAGGGTGGTTCCAACTCCCGGACCCCCCCTTGGATCCGCCAATGAACAGTTATATGAAATAAAACTTTGACAGTTCAAGTTTTATGAGTTTCCAACAATACAATTCTTTATAAACAGGTAATTTTTAGTAATAAAAAATGAAAATGACCGTACAACACAAATGTTATTATTATTATTATTATTATTATTATTATTATTATTATTATTATTATTATTATTTTGTTGGTTATACCCACGGAGACCAAACATCCACCATCAAGGTTATTGACACAGTGTTTGTAAGAACTCATCAAAGATACCAAGCGCCTCTTTTGTACTCGCGTTAAATATTCAGAACAAAATATGTCATAGACAGATCATACTAAATATGGTCTACTAAAAGAGGGGCGAAAGATACCAGATGGACAGTAAACTTCATAGATTAAAAAAAAAAACTGACAACGCGATGTCTTAAAAATAAAAAGACAAGCATACATATTATAGTACACAAGACACAATACTTAGTTTTATAAATCAGTTTGATAAAGATAATATGATACATAAACAAAAAACATTAGTTAAAAGCATAATTATAACCAAGTCAGAACCGAAGGACTGGATATATATCCGAAAATTTCAACAACGGTTGACCGACAAAATCCTCAATACAGACTCGGTGGTAGGGCATGTAAACGTACGATGCGATATCATTGGCTGCTGAAACATCATGTCTCGTTAGATTAGAAGTTCTCGACTGATTTTCCTGACAGGTTCTCTTTTTCAGATAAAGTGAATCAGAATGCATAAAAAGAGTCCTTTGTTTCGAGCTTCAATAGGATAGTCAAAGTTTTTCATTGAAACGATATCATATTCTCTATGTTTTATTTACAAACCCGTCTGCGTTGAGGAACAAGTAATAGTAAAAGAAAATGCTAATAGACTGAAACTGAGATGATCAGAGACAAAAAGACTAAAACTGAGTTTTTCATATGAACTGATATGTAAAGAAGAAATAAAAACTAAAATACTATACAGTTTTGGTATTAAGTCACTTTGCATAAATGTCATCCGTGACAAAACCATATACTAATACTTCGCGTGTAATCAGTTAAGTTCTAAACAACTAAAGATAAGTTGTGATCCAGACTTGGAAATTAATATCCAAAGATATTCTATTGTGAAAATGTTTAAACATTTTACTTCTCTTCATTTACATAAATATTCCTCACCCTAAACTGAAAAAAGATTAAATAAAATAGATCAGCTTAATTCTATAAAGAAAATGTTCAAGGATGGTACGAAAAATGTAAAATCACAAAAATACTGAACTCCGAGGAAAATTTAAAACGGAAAGTCCCTAATCAAATGGCAAAATCAAAAGCTCAAACATATCAAACGAATGGATAACAACTGTCATATTCCTAAATTGGTACAGGCGTTTTCTTATGTAGAACATGGTAGATTACACCTGGTTTATAGCAAGCTAAACCTCTCACTTGTATGACAGAGGCATAACGTTCCATTATATTGACAAAATGTATATCTTGTTATGAATAGTAAATGAAAATAAACACGTTATAAAATTCCTGCGTCTAGAGACCTTTTCTTGATAGACCTCCATCAGGAACGCTGAACAACAAACTTTTGTAAGCTAAAGATTTATAAATGAATAGATATATTTTTGGCTATCAGACCAACAACGGATATGTAAATCATATCCTATATCATCTTGCTACACTTTGCTTAAGGTTATTGGAATATTAATTTTGTAGCAAATTTCATCTTTTTAACAGGGAATAAAAAACAAAAATCATGAAAACTGAGCTGAATATACCGTCAGGAACTAAATGTCCACTAGCAGTGGTATCGTTTGCGTACTAATAAATGAAATTAACACTTCGTATATAGATGGCATTATTTCGAACAAGAAAGGCGAACACGACAAACTCAAAACACATGCAACTGCAATGACAATCTTGATCGATGATAGATAAACAAGAATGATCAGCATATATTGTGTTACATGTTACCTTGTCATGATGTCCAAGTTTAGATGATATAACAGGAAGTTGTGTTTCCACACTACTACTATGTTAATATTACGAGATATGTGTCTTTTGTTTAAAATATCAAATGTCTGTTCATAATTAAGCGCAAAAACTGAAAAAAAATTGTCGCAATGAATGTATGAAGCTCAAATACGTAAGCAGTTCTTGTACTAAAATGACTGCAGATATAACCAAATTCAAGGAATTCAACGTTGAATATATAAATTAGAAATTAAAACCGATTTTAGAAGAAAAAAAAGCTATATAAGTTTAACAAGGATTTATTTAATCAGATAGAAACATAGTTATGTCGCATAAAAGGATACATGAGATGATAATATAGTAAATGCAGTGGTACGAATCGTAATTTTCAATTTTATCATCAATACTGTGGACGATGTTTTTTCATTTCGACATTTTCTGAAAGTTATATTACTGTTCTATTTATAAAATTGGATTGATATTTGTGCCAATAACCCATGAAACAATTAAGTTATTCTGCACAAGTCTCCTTTCAACATCTGCCGATTGTTACATCATAAGCCAATTAAATTGTCAAAACAGAAACATACAAGTTCATAAAAAACGTCTAACTTTACTGTCGTTGAATATTCGGTTTCTTGTCTAAACGTTGATAGGGAGGTCTTCTCATGTAATATTGAACTAGAAATTATAAAGACTTTTAAGGGTAAATGCAAGAGATGCGAAATGAACGAAAAAAGTAAAAGAACTTTGATTCAAACAGGTTTTGGGTCTTCAATGGTCTTCAACTTTGTACTTGTGTGTTTATAACGTTTCGTCCCCGAGAGTTTCACCAGCCCAGTAGTCAGAAGTTCGGTATTGGTATGAACATTAATTATATGGTCATTTATATAAATTTCCTTTTTACAAGATATGGTTTTTTTCTAAATACTATGGATATTCTTATCCCAATTTGTTTTGCTTCATAACTTTTTTTTACCTGAGCGTCACTGATGAGTTTTATGGAATCGAAACGCGCGTCTAGCGTATAAAATGAGGCGAATGATACCAAATGGACATTTGAACTCATTAGTAAAATGTTAACATACAACGCCAGTTCTAATATAGAAATAAATAAACAAACAACGGTACACAAAAAATAACATAGAAATCCAAAGACTGTGCGACACAAACCCAACCAAAAACGTCGGAGAATATCTCAGGTGCCGGAGGGCTAAGCAGATCTTGATCAACATAAACCATTGAATACATCTGTATAAGATGTACTGCTCTGAAGGATTGTCAAGTATTGTGAAATATTGCGTTTTGACCGATTTTAAATTTATCATTTAACTAATATCAAACCTATTCGATCCACTACAGTTAAATTTGATTTTCAAACATTTAACGACCTTGCAGAAAGAGGTACAACATTCGAGCACAACATATACATCGAAAAACAGAATAAGAAATTTTATACTGTTAAGTCTTCTATTCCATTAAACGATTAACGACAACCAGGTTTTGTTCGGGTTCGTGTTGCTAATTTAAATTTTTCTTTATGTTGTATTTGGAAGTCTGTTGCTTGTCGTTTGGTAGCTTTTCGTTTTTTGTAATGGCGATATCAGTTTGTCCTTGACAAATGGGTTTTAATGTCTCAATGGTATCAATCGCTGATTTATTAATCTAAAACGATAAAGATTATATCCTAATAATAACACCAATATGTTCTGATTGGTTAAGAGCGGTGCTATAATCAAAGATACTTTAGAGTCTGAAGCGGCAAATAAATATACATAAACAGCTATTTGTACCGCCAGATAATTGCAATCTTGCTACGTTTCAACCGATTATTTTTACAGTTAATCTGTAAACATCTTTAAAGACATTTTGTTGAAATAAAACACCATAATTACAATAGAAACCAACCAATTACCTTTTCAAAATCGGTTGTAACTACTTATGAAAAGTGAAATCACAAGCAATTAGACTTTTAAAACAACATGTTTATGTAAAAGGTATCTTGACAATTGGTGTTCAGTTATAGTTAGATTGCTATAAATACAAGTAGGTATAATATGTTCTTCTTGCAATCTGGTATTTTGAAATGTTTAAAAGTACTTTCATATGTTTATACGAAACAAAAATGCTTTGTCAATAAGTATTCTCAATAAGCATTCTGTTTAAATTGTAAAACCACTACATATATCAACAAAAATCAATTCAGAAAAAAAATGAATAGTTTCAACTAGCTTTTCGTTTAAATTTTAATACACTGAAATAACACCCAAAAAAATCTTGATAAAGTTGATGCAATGCAATGTTGAGCAGAATTCTCTTCATATTTGAAGTTTTCTGGGTTTTTTTTCTAATAAACTGTATTTTCCCCCAGTAGTTTCATCTTCCATCAGTTATGCGTCCTGAAATTGATTACGACATAACCATCCATACCAAAGAAACAGACAACACACAATTCTGATTGAATTTGATTTCTAATTATCTATAGTTGTCTCTGCAGATATCCTCTATCATGGAAGGGTTAAAATTGTTTATTGGGGCTAATTTTTTATATACTTGATCTGATAGATGTTGTTTGACTACTGAGGGGAATTTTGATTGATCTAATTTTAGAACTGGTGTCAACGACAGCAGTAAGTAATTATATTAATCTTTTAAGCACGCTATGCATGACATAAATGGCTTCCAATATACGTATCTTATATTCTCTTGGGTTATATTTTTTTGTGAAAGTAAATAACAACAAAGATGGGATATTCTATATTTAACATTAAGGTGGAAAAGAGCATTGTCGTGTAACAACCGACATCTAGAAAAAAAAACATATCACTAAAGGTTTATTTACTAATTACCATTTAAGGGACATGATTTTACCCTCCTCAGTGTGGCGAATATTATGAAAATGGTTAGCACCACAGCTTTATAACACACGTTGCTACGTATAACATTACAGGAGTCAATTCTTCGTTTTTGACATAGGTTTGGCCTTGATTATGAAACTCTTCTAGGAATTAGGGTGCAAGACTTAGTACACACAATTGACGTTACGCAGACGCTTATTTCTGTTCCATTGCAATCGTTTTTGATCGACATATATATTCTCAAAAGTTTAAAATTTGTTTTGTCTTAATACGAGTTGTGCCATACGCTAGTTTTATGCCATCTCTCATTTCCACATTTATATAACATTCCGTATCATTATGTGAGACTGTAGACTTTATCTTGTAAAAGAACAAATTTATTCAATATTATGTCTGTATGTTTTGCTCACACATTGTTGTCAATTTATTAAAATTCTATAAACCCAGGTTTAATCCATCAATTTCTACAGAAGGAAATGCCTCCACCAAGTAAGGAATATGGCAATTGTTTTAAATTCGTTTGGTGTGTTTCAGGTTTTGATTTTGACATTTAAGGAAGGACTTTCCGTTTTGACTTCGGTATTTTTACTTTTTTTACATCTAAATATAAACGACATATGATACACGATATTTAAGTACAATAATATATATATCGAATCATATAAATCATATATATCCAAAGGTCTCTCAGAACAAGTATGTTAATATAACAAATTACATTTTTTTTATTCATTGTCAATCAACATGTCAATAGCTCTAGACCTAAGGAACAGTCCGCAAAAGTTTACAGTATAATACATAGGTTAAAGGGAGTTAAGTCATTCAGTACAAATTCGACTATTTAGATTTATATTATTTTATCATTTTATCCTCTTTTATGTCATATTACACATATGGTTAGATATTTGACAGTCTCTGAGATAATTACAGTGCAATAAAGAGTTTAAAAGTAGTTAATTAATTAAGTGAAAATTCAACAATTCAAATGGATAATATTTTATTATTTTATCTTCTTTTGTGTCATATTACACAAAGGGTTAGATGTTTTACAGTCTCTTATATAATGATATGGAATTTGATTACAGTTATACGATCTTTAATCGCATCCTGGCTGGTACAAACATAACAATTTCAAACATTAGGTTAGATCAGTCAATGAAATTTTGTTTATCCTATTTCTTAAAAAAAGAATTTCTTTAGAATTTCAAAAATCTAAATTAGTGTTTCAATTAAAAAAAAAAGATATAACAAAAAAAGAAAAGAAAAGAAAAAGAATCAACTCTAAGTTTTCATCAGTCCATCAATAGCTTGCATTGATTGATTGATTGATTTACTGATTGATTTGTTGATTCATTCGTGATTTCTTGATTAATATGTCGATTAACTGATTATATCGACTGGTAGTGAACTTGTAAAATGGAAATTATATAAATTACAACATTATTTCTTTTTAGCCCTAAAACAAATATGTCAGATTCTAGATTTTTATCTACTTGTCTCGTGTTTTCTTATAATATACCTAATAGCTATCTTATGTTTTGCATTCTGAAAAAATTAAACGATCAAATCAAATAAGTTTAAGAATATTTTGTTTAATATTGTCAATAACAGAATGAATAGTCTTATCAGTACGGTAGATTCTTAAATATTAATTTTACTGACGTCATGACGAGTTGGTTGACCGTTATGGAATAACCGTTCCACAGATAATATCGGATATGTTTATTACGTCGTTACTACAATACCCTTCCCTTTAATTTTCATGAATGTGACCTAACGAATTAGACTTTTTACCGGGTTTGTAATAACATGGGAAACACGACGGGAGCACCTGAGACCACCCCAGTGTTTTGGTGGGGTTCGTGTTGCCCAGTCTTTAGATTTCTATGTTGTTTCTTGTGTACTATTATTTGTCTTTTTGTCTTTTTCATTTTTAGCCATGGAATTGTCAGTTTATTTTCTGTTTATGAGTCTGACTGTTCCTCTAGTATCTTTCGTATTTGGCACAACTTTTAGGGTCATCAATGCTCTTCAACTTTATACTTGTTTGGCTTTATAACTATTTTGATCTGAGCATCAATGCTCTTCAACTTTATACTTGTTTGGCTTTATAACTATTTTGATCTGAGCGTCACCGATGAGTCTTATGTAGTCGAAACGCGCGTCTGGCGTATTAAATTATAACCCTGGTACCTTTTATAACTATATTCGCCCCTCTTTCAAATCAATAATTTGGTTTATATATTATTGAAGTAAACAGTGTGTTATTTGATAATTTTCAACATGACTTTGGATTTCCTTAGTTAGAACCAGTATACTCTTATTTAGTTAATGGTCTATAAGGTCCATAAATGAATCGTTGTATATAGTTATGATAGATTAAATTCCAATACAATTGAGAATGGAAATGGTGAATAAGTCAAAGAGACAACAACCCAACCAAAGAGCAGATGACAGCCGAAGACCAACCATTGGTCTTCAACGCGGCGAGAAAATCCCGCACCCGGATATTAGAGATAATAAGTCTATTTTCATAGCTAATTAGATAGAAGTAAAGGTTACAGAAGATGCCAAAATCACGGTAGGTATAGTGTCCGGCTAGGATCGTGGTTTTTCGAGTGGATATGATAAAAAATGTAAACAAACAGACTTCTTTTCTAAAAAGACTTGATATAGAAGCTTGAGTTTGATATACAAGGTTATACATGGTATGTTAGTATTTGAGATATAAAAATATTATCATTTTGACATCGCTTTTCGTTAAAAAAGTTAAATTAAGCCTTATAATGCTTTTATTTCAAAATACCGAATAAAGCCATTTTCATACACATACCAATGCAAATATCGACGGAAATGCATACATGGAATCTATATGTCCTTCGATATACAAACACTTTACAAAAACTATTGTTATTTCATTGAAAACAACATTTTGAGACTAAATATATTTTTTCATGTCCGGGTTTTTTCTAGAGCAGTCCGGGCTTTTTCGAGTGTGTCCTTTTTTTATCGAGTGTTTGTACACATTTCTTATAGCTAAACATGCTATGTGTTGGTTAATTAACGTTTAAAAACATTAAAACAAAGGCTCACATTAAGTACTTTCAAGGCACATGGTGTATTAACACTTGCATTTTATAAACAAGTATCGTTCATTTGTATATATTCTTTTTCTCACATCTTATAAATCGCATGTATAGTATATATTCGTGATGTCAACAATCTAATGTAAGTGTTCCGGACCATATATATATTTGAACCATACGCGTATGGACAGAAAACAGATACACCCAGATTAAGGCCATTGATTGAAAGACAATGGTTTTCGACTTGTAACTTGAGCTATTTTGGGTAGCCTTTGAATTAAAAGATTAATAATATATTTCATGTAACTGTCTTTGTTATATACAAATTTATTGTTTTATTGAATCGTTTCTAATATATACCTATATGGTTCAAATACTCATATGGTTTGGTCAGTTAATAACCAAATGAGTATATACTCATATAGTCCTATCATATGCGTACAGTCGGACCATACGCGTATGGTCGGACCATATGAGTATACATCCGAGATATTTCATTAACTAATTGTCTTGTATTTTGTATTATTTATTTTATTGTTTAAGAAATGGAAACTGAAAATTTCTAAATGCTACTACTGTGAGGAGGAGTCTGAATATGCATATGTAATAATTGGTCATACAACAACTAAACACCATGAGAACTTCCTTTAAAGAAAAGAAAAGTGCCTAAAAAAAGGAAAACAAGACCCTGGTGTCGTCCGAAGCACTGGACAATAGAGCTGGTGTTAGCATATAATATACACCTTTTATATTTTTCTATCATTTCTGAAGGATCATATTTAGGCTAATGAACTATTCATTTCATTGTTGATAATAAATGAAATTTTATAAAAATGTTGTGTTCAATGGCATTAAAAATGAGGTGGATAAACATGTGTGTTTTTTTTTTTTGTTTTTTTTTATTAATGGATTTTTTTTATGGGGTGGGGGCAGGCCTCTTTTCGTAGTATATCTTTTACTACACAGCATGTTTCGGACGATTTCACAGTTGCTCTCGAAAAAAAAACGGACAATAAAAAACACTGAATTCTTTGGTTAAATACAAAGAAATTCGGCATCTTTGTTGATAAAAACATTGAAGTATCATGTTTTATCACTCGAAAAAGCCCGAACTACACTCGAAAAAAAATGGACCGATTCACTCGAAAAACCACGGACACTATACCTACCGTGAAAATGACAATGATTATCAAAGAAAAGGAAAGACAGACAACACTATGGCCAAAATATCAAACAGACAAACATGCAGAAAATAGCAGTCATCAAACTCATAAAATACTAAACCAAAATCTCATAAAATACTGTACCGAGAACTGACGATTAATCAACTTCTACAGTAATTTTCAATAGGAATACTCATTTCAAGATCTCTCCAGTGGATACTTATATCAAATAATCCCCGACGAAGGTATTAATTTTGTACAATGAAAAACATTGTAGAAGATTAGATGAGAGGTGAAGTCCAACTCGAAAAACCTTTAATAAAAATACGTATATATTGCACTGATCAATATTCATTGATACATCATTTGACACAACATCAATACTTTAATGATACGCCTTGTTGAAGTAAAATGTAACATACGGTGTACTCGATTCGCAAATTAATCAATCTTTTATCTAAACATACAATCGACATAGAAATAATTAGTTATGATTTATATTAGAATAAAAAGACACTTCTTTATTAAAAATGTCTACATTTCAATAATTCGATGAATGTCTATTGTGAAATACGATTCGATAGTAACATCTGTTAACCAGCGTAATAAAAGGTTTGTTCAATACAATATTTAAAATTCGTTTGAAATAATGTTAAAACAAGCGAACATAATGAAACTATGTTTAAGAAAAAATGGAAATCACAGCTGTACTAACAACGTCACATTGAAGGCGGGAAATGTTTATTGGATCGAAATTGTTTAAATTAAAAAATCAAAATATAAAATTTACGAGACCAACCAAAAACAGTAGCAGCTCCTACCAATTCTTAAAATATTAAAAATAAAATGCCAAAAAAAAAGAGACATTAAAAAAGAGATAAATGAGCAGAACAGTGCGTCTCGAATTAAAACAGTGCGTCTCAATTAAATGACCTAATGGCGTTGTCGTCTGTAATTAAAACCATCGAATTCAGCCATGTGATGCTTGGATATAATCTGAAAAACTATTTAATCTCGTCCCATGTTTATGTACATGTGCCAAATCCGGAACCGTTGAAAATTGTCTTGCTTGTTTGTTTTATCGGTCTTTTTTTTGTCTGTTATGGAATTGTTGATTATATTATGTAGGGGTTTATTCTCATCCAGTCTAGACTATAGGCATATGGTATCGATGCTTGTCAATTGAGTTCACCTGTAGATATCGTGTTTATTTTTTTTGGAGGGAGCTGAATCCTGTTAATTTCCTGAATAACTGAATTCTGCGTTTAATTGTAATAAAAAAAGACGGCAACTATAACTAAAAACAAATTAAAAAATCGAAAGTTCATGAAATACAAGGTGCAATAGGATGTTAGGGGAAAACCGTTAAAACATTTTGGGGGTGGGGAGAAATGGTGGTATAAGGGGTATGGGATATCATAACATTGCCTGGTAAAAGCGAAAAAACAATCTTACCAGAATAGATAGACGAGAGGATGAAAATGGAGAACATGTAAGTGTGTAATATATTAAAACTAAACTTTGAAATAAATGAAAGTAAAAAACACTAAAAAGTGGGTTATAACATAGAATATTTTAGTTTAAATGCATATTTGTGAACGAAAACTTCCTACCAAGCTTGCCCAAATTGGTGGTCATCATGTTGGTAGATCGAATAAAAACAAGATGAAAAGTATAAATAAAGTACGATGTTGAAGGGCATTGAGTACCAAAAGTTCCTAACGAGTTTACTAAATAAAGCTTAGGTTATCTATTCATGGGGTAGAAAATCACGAGTTTTTCGGGACAATTTAGAGTTTTGTCGATAGTTAAATAACAAGGATGGCCATATAAATGATAATTCATGTCGAAACTAAAATGCTAACAAGTGTAGAAATATTGAGAATATGTTAATCAACTTTCTGCATCAACAATATGTCTTCTTAATCAAAACTGTTTCTAAATATTTTTTCCCCTTTGCTCAACTTTGATTTAAGCATACAGTATACTGCTGAGATTAAATAAAATCGAAGTAATTGAAACGATGAGAAACAAACGCAAATATATTCTAAGTCCTTCAAAAAGAGACAATTCTCTGCTTTTAATTTACTTATTTTTCTAAATGCTCATTACACATTGTAAATGAAATCACCAACACTCATGCAGATGAAATGTATCACAGAGAAAACCTAATTTTACAGGTTACTGATTAGGATCATTTTAGAACGTTTTGATAATTGAGTGGTGATTAATTTCAGGTTTGCTGCAAAATGGCACACGTGCCATTAATCTAAAATGCAATTTCAATTACACGTGCAAAGGAAATGAGAAACAATGTGCAATATCTATCTGTAAACATAAAACAAAAATCTTTAGATCTTCATGATGATGGTTTTGAAAATATTTCGTTTTGGAGATAACAACTTTAACAAAAAGAATGGAAAATTCTGATTTGAATAGTTGTTCATTTCATAGACCATTCAATTCAAAATTGATGCATTGCAGTTAATCAATCTTTCATGTCAGATTGTTTGGGGAAATTTTGACAACAACATGCATCAATATGAATGCAATAATCGTTATTTTCTTAAATGTTCTTTCGGTTACTAGTTAGGACGATAAAGTGTGTTTTCGATGCAATAAATAGAAGACTATTTGGCATCAGTTTCTAATAATTGAACTGCACCAATACGACGGATCATGTGATTATAACGAAAACATATTTACAGAATTAACCTATACGCAACGGACACTCTGCCAGAATTTGAATGTCACATATTTAACATGAACAGCTACATTATTAATGTAAGTGTATGTGTTTCGTTTTCAACTTCGTAGACCTTTCAGGCTTAATTTCATCGGGTGGCCTAAATGGCAGAAAAAGAAAAAGCAGTATCAAATAATGTATGACTTATAAATATATAATTTGCTTTATGATACTTTACATATTTCAAGATGATGATGAGGGATTAATGACATTTTTGAACCATCAAGTATAATTTATGCCAGTATTTGAAGTCTTTAATAAAAAACTCCATCATAGAGGCCAAGATTAATATATTGTACATGTTCATCTATGTCTATTATCACTATATCTAAATTTTTGAATTTTTTTATTTAAAGTAAGCATTTTTCTGCAACCATTTTGAAAATAAATGCTTAATTTTTACATTGTTGACTTCAATTTGTGCAGAATGTTTTTAAAGGTATTGCTTAAACCATGTGTACTTCTCACTCAATCGTTCTCGGTACCAGTGGTCATTCGTTTCGCAGAGTCTTACAAAATGTTCCTTATTTTACAATATCTAACTTACATACAAACAATTAATGTCTTTTAAAGATTTGCAACTTTGAATTAAGAAGTTGTAATCTTTTAAATTATAAAAGGTAAAACACACCTGATTTTAATTATATTTCTGCATTTGTATTAATTAATGCAATTTAAATTATTATGGCGGTTGTTTTTCAATTGTTTCATTGTTTAGTATCGTTTGATTTTGCTTCTTTTTTTCTTCTCCGTTTTGAATTTGGAGATCGGTATATTTGTTATACTTTTTTTATCATTTAAATGTACTTCATAATTCTGAGAAAACGATATACCGCAGCTATGGTTATATTGCTCTCGATAGATCGAGGAGTTATGGAATCCATTAATGATTCTAAAAAGCTTCAAAACACAATCAAATACTTTTATTACTATATACAAAGGTGTGAAGTTCCTGGAGGAAAATGTACTTAATATTACAGCAAACTAAAATTCCCGAAGGAATTAACTAAGTATTTAATGGTAAACTCGAGGTATGGACTAACGTAGCGACACTTATCATCTTTTGTTATATGTTTATTACAATATTATTTACATACTGCAAATACCTTTTCTCTATATGACAGATTTGAACAATATCGGATTTGATGTTTGTTGTATCAAAAGATAGAAATAAAGCTAAAACTGTTAAGAATAGTCAAGCAAATAAAAATAGTGAACTAAATGATGTGGAATTGTGACAAATAGACGATAGACATCTATTGTATGTTTGTGTCTTTCAACTTTAGTTCATTCATATGTTTCAATCTACTATTGTCTACATAAGAAAACGTATGTATCCAGTCAGTAATACGATAGATGTTATCCATTCGTTTGATTTGTTTGAGCTTTTGATTTTGCCATTTCAGGAATGAATGTCATATTTTTTCTGTCTATGAAGAAATAACATAAAACATTTGTCACATGACTAAATTATGTCTATGGGCTGATTACAAAATAACGTAAGCCAATCAAAAGACGCGTTACATCCAAAATTAAATTATTTGATTAGGGACTTTTCGTTTAGATTTTCCTCGGAGTTCAGAAGTTTTGTGATTTTACTTTTTGCAGTGTTAGTGGTACGTCCATTTTCACTAATCTAGTACACGTTTTTGTTCAGGGCCACATCCAAATAAAATATGACATGTACAGGTCATCTTCTTTTTTTTTTTAGAAGATTTGAACGTTTGTTGGTAGTTAAAATGGTCTGTTGAACTGTCCTATATTTTTGGTAATTTTGATACATGTATCCTTGGATACTTGTATTGTTTATGAGTTACCATGGTATGAAAAGGTTAGCTATGCATCATTATCAATTATGATTAGGCCAGTTTAGAAATTGTTATTTTTTTTGACAATTCTAACATTGTGTTAGAGTTTTCTTTTAAATGTAAAAGTCCTTCTATAAACTTTTATCTAATTTAACATTAAACTTTTATCACATAGTACTATGGTTTAGGTTTGTGTCTTTTATTTGGTTTGGAGTGTCCATATCCATTTGCACTTTTGTTTGTTTTTGTGTCCTGTGGAAATTATATATATTATTGCAACAATCCTAGAAGAAAATATTCCCTGCAAAAACATTGATAAACAATACAAAGTCAAAGTCGACAATTGTTCACTCGAGGGATGACAATTTGCTTTATCATCTTCTTAACTATGGTTATTTCATTAATTGTACTAGATGTTCTGTTATGATTAATGTTTAGTTAGACTACCGACTTAAACCTATAATCATAATATATATGACGTGTTTAACCCCTCAGAACATTGCGTATTGATATTTTTTGAAAGATTAACATTTAAAAATATGATAGCCGCCGAGTTAAATTTTAAATAATAAAGTCATCTGCTTAACAAACGAAAAACTGTTATTCGAAGTATCATAACAACAAATAACATACTAAATCTGCCATATGTATATTTCAAATCAACACGAAACCACGTTCCAACATATCCCCAGTGTATATACCTCCTAGATATTAGAAGTCACTAATATTTCCGATAATACAACTTTCCTTAATATTTGATATAAACGTACTAAATGAAATCGACAACTTTGCCAATATCATCTTTAACTAATCAAAATCTCTAGAATAGTTTCTTCTCTAGCTAAATCGATGTCGATATTACGTATCTTTATATAACAGCTACACAAATCTATCTTTAAACCACAAACTATAAAATATCTGACATGTGCTATTCAATGCAAAAATATGAAAAATGATAATAAACAACAATACTTACATACAAAACATTAGTAATCTCCTCCGTGTTAACTAAGCCGGACATCTTTTTAATGATGAAGCTCTACCGTAAGTATGATTAACGACATTACCACATGTCTGTACGCTCGTCAGTGTTTATATTTATAAATATATATTTGCAGTGTGCAACACGTTGCAGTCAGTACTATCAATAAATTGTTGAAAGAAACTTCACAAAAGTAACAAAAAACTGATTGATTTTTAATTCATCGTAAAATGGATTTCTTTATTTTGTCAAATTGCAGCCGTCATTTGTTGTGTATTGATTGGTCAGAATCGTTTGAGTTCTTTTTACACTCATTGCTAAGTAATTTTCCAGATAAGGTTGTAGGTTATTACAATCTATATCAACAGACGGGGGATGGTTAAAGATTTTTTAACACTTTTATGCTTAATAATTGCAAACAATCAAGTGAACTTGCCAAAGGTTAACCAAGCGTGGAAAAATCAACAAAATATAAATATTCTCTTTCTTTTATTAATTGGTACCTCAGAAGGGAATATTTGGAAATAGTTGAAGATGTTTTTTTTTAAACGGATGGAGCAGTGTATGGCCATATCATAACAAACTCAGCATTGATAATAGAATTTAAATTGAGTTCGCCAACCTGCGTTTCTTCTATAAAAGACATAAATAAAAAATAAATAAAAAAAAGATAAAAAGGTCAAGTAAGGAACGAAGTTGAAGTCAAGTATTTGTAATGAATATGGGGACAATTATCAAGAGATAGTATAACATGATAATCCGACACATGATGTTTGCAGTACTTTTAAGCATTACTCATTATCGAGAACGTCCACGGTAATAAAATGTTTAAAATACGACGGATGGTAAATAATGAAGCCATGCCTAACGCAGTCCACACAACACCTATCTATCAATGTTAAAAGGGGAGATCAACGGAATGTAAGTTTTTTTTACCCCACAACTCGAATATGGTATTCAGAACAGAATCTTGTATGGCGTCTGATTGGGTGATACAGTATTGACATTAATTTCAATTGAAAGCTAATACATTTAGGTTAAAAATTCCAGAAAAATTGAATTCATATTTTACAAAGTAAATAGAAAATATGTATTTAATTTTTCTGCACAAAGGAGCCATTGAAGAATTATATCCTATCAAGCATTGTCTTCAACGGCATTGTAAGTCATTATTTTGCCGCACAATAATATTTACATACTTTTTGCTTTTATTCAACTTTAGCATTTCTAGTAACAGTAACTGCTTTCCATTTTGTACTAGTTGTTGTAGTCTTAAAAATAATAAATATGGAACACCACCAGTACATGTACAATATAGAAGATGCATTACGAATCATTTCGCTTACTCTGAATTTGTCATAGTGACTACAGAAGTAGGCAACCATGCCTGAGTACGTCACATAGACAAACACATCTTTTTGCAGATTATTAGATAAAACGATTCAGAGTGTCTTCATTATCGTTTAAAAATCATTAAGTAACCTTTCCATCAACGATAATGTTTTAGTTATGTTATGTTTACTTGGAATATAGAACATGTCCGAAAAAAGTTTTGATGACGTTGCCTCATTTTGTTTTTCTCAACTGATACTTGTGAATATTGACAAACACAGAGATTCTGTCAAATTCATTATCTATATAGTATCAATGATATACGTCTATTCCATAGTACAGTGTACATAGCTGGGAAAAACTTCACATATTGTTGTTATTTCAAGTTAGTCTACTGTTTGAATATTTATTGGTAACGACAAAACTCAATGAGAAACATGAGATAAACACTTTTCCTTCGTCTTTATATGACGAGATCTTAAACTAGCATTTTTCCATTTCAGTTTTTGAGATTGAAATGCAAGTAAATTGATCAACCACGAATGCAAAGAAAATAAACACATTTTCGTTGGAAGTATTGTCAATTTGTTATTTGAGAACCTTTTATAGTTTCCTTTGCGGTATTGGATATGTTCATTAAAAGCTGTGCAAGAACCTTTATGTACCAACGTCTCCATTTGGTTATATTTCTTTGGTGGATAGTTGTCTCATTGGCAATCATAACACACACTCTTATTAATATATTACCTTTGAAATGAAAAATCCAGCTTTTTTATATTCTTTCAAATTTGGGTTGGGGGATGGGTGGGCTTTGTAAATACAATTGTACAACTATTTGACATATGATATTTATTTGTAGACGTTCAATTTATGAATATTCAATTAAATCATAAGTATCATTGACGGAGAACTAAATCATTTATTTTTGCTGCTTCATCACAACTATCTTTATTTTTTTTTAAGGACAATTCCCACTTGCGCTATTAGTCTGAAATAAATCTATTTCGTAAATGAAAATCCTACTTTGCCTTCGGACTTAAGCGATCACAATTTACAAAACCATTTATTTCATGTAATGAATGAATAAAAGTCATTATATTCTATTTGTGGTTTAAAGGCAACAAAGCAAACTAGTCCATTGAAGTGTTCATTGATAGAATATTGACGTTTAAGATATTGTGTAATAGTTAAAACAGTGTATGAGCCAATCTGAACTGAGCATATCGGATGAAAAGGATTATTATTTCACTACTCATTTTCACAGAATTTCTTCATTTAGATAATAACATATATCTCGTGGGATTTTGTCTGATGTTTGGTCCGTTTCTGTGTGTGTTATATTGTAGTGTTGTGTCGTTGTTCTCCTCTTATATTTATGCGTTTCCCTTAGTTTTAGTTTGTTACCCCGATTTTGTTTTTTGTCCATGGATTTATGAGTTTGAACAGCGGTATACTACTGTTGCCTTTATATAGCAGTATTTACATAATATTTACACTTTGAAAAGATCTTTTAAAGTGTCCAATTGAATAAAACATTATGCTTTTATTTAAGAAGGAAAACGAGGGGCAAAATATACCGGCGGGACATTCAAACTCATTGATTGAAAATAAACTGACAACGCCTTGGCTAAAAAAGAAAAAAAAGACAAACAGACAAACAATAGTACACAAGACACAACATAAAGAATAAGCAACACAAACCCCACCAAAAACTGGAGGTGATCTCCGGTGCCTCTGAAGGGTAAGGTGAATTTGAAAGGTTACTGCAAACATACTCATATAGAACCTACAGGAAAAATATACACAGCAATATCAACTGCGCATCGCCATAATTAATGAAAAATTGTAAACGGGGATGGCCGTCTTATTGTCTCAACTATGAAACTTCGGAAGATAACAAGCCTGAGGAAGAATTCTGCAATCAAAGTCTAAAAAAAGATTACTTGTTTCTATCAACGTTACAGGTTTTGTTTAAGTTGCGTTAGATACATTTATATGCATTTATTGAAAAATAATCTTGATTCAATTATAAATTCAAAGATATAAATGTGGACAATACAGCTGCATATTTGACCGGATATGTAACAACTGGACTTTGAATTTACTAATACATCTTAATGATTAACCACATTTCAGTCTAACCTTTAGATTAATGTTCTCTGCTGAAAACATGTACAGTCTTAGCGATACTTCACATGAAAGTTTCAAGTTTGATAAGCCTGACCTAATAACATATATAGTTTGGCCGAATTCGAGATGAGAAATGAGGCAACAAGAAGTTATGGTCCACAGACGTAAATCGTAACTGTTCAATCTTCAGCGACTTTTGAAACTGAGACAATATTTATCATTATACCTAAAATAAAACCAACCACGTCTGATCAGAAAATTGGATAAAAGTCTATTTACTACATGTGCGATAATTGAATGTATGGGGATGGCAATCCATTGTGACATATCGACTGTAATAAACCCCTGAAGGTCGTCATTATATCATTGTTTCTGTGAATGAATGTCGCCATGATTTATAACTTACAAGGAGCAGCTGCTCGGATACAAGCTATAAAGAAGATAGGATCTAGTTATTTTTGTGTATCAATATAAAAAACTAAGACGAATGTCAGACATTAATAAGTTAAATATATGCATCTAGCGTACAATATTATAATCCGGGTATCTTAGATGAGTTTTTTTGAATATTAGTATTTTTTTAAAACAACAAAATCTGTAATATCAATAACTGATGTTTCTCTATGAGACTCTTAAATGAGACCATGGTTGAAGATTGACAGTGTTAACGCTTGCAATTATATATATACGATATAAAGGTAAATATTTGTGATATTAAAGCGACTTTGAAATAATACTATTGAAGGAGTTCTACAAGAAGAAGAAAACTCAGAAAGACCAAATAAAAAAAACCTGGCGCAAACAATATAAGTGTTCTTTGAAAATATCACACTTCTCAGATATATATATATATATATATATATATATATATATATATATATATATATATATATATATATATATACTAAAATTGAACTCTGTGTCCACACTAGTAAAAATATAAATAAAATTAAATTTCAAAATGCTCTTAAAGTCCTTTTATTCTCTACATTTTTCTCCAACCGGTTTTACATCTTTGTGATAATCATGGATGAATGTAACTAACGGTAACGTAACGTCACGATAATATGTCTGTAACAATGCATTAAAGGGACGTAACCCTTACAAAAGTAACGTCTTGTCTGTTTAGGCTTGGTTTGTACTTTTGTATAAACATATTTTCTTTATTAATCCTCATTTCTTCGGTGAATTGGTCGTCATATTGGTAAAATGGGAAAACATTGTATTTGGGTGATTTGGTACTAGCGCATGAATCCAGGTGTTCACTTACGTTAATCATCCTAATTTCTTTATGTCGGATTTGTTGACGGTGAACAGTAAATCTTTTCCGTAAAGTGTTTCCTGTTTGTCCAATATAATCCTGTTTACACCCACCAATTCACCGAAGAAATGAGGTTTAATAAAGAAAATATGTTTATACAAAAGAAAAACCAAGCCTAAACAGATAAGACGTTACTTTTGTAAGGGTTACGTCCCTTTAATGCATTGTTACAGACTTATTATCGTGACGTTACGTTACCGTTAGTTACATTCATCCATGATTATCACAAAGATTTGAAACCGGTTGGAGAAAAATGTAGAGAATAAAAGGACTTTAAGAGCATTTTGAAATTTAATTTTATTTATATATATATATATATATATATATATATATATATATATACGGGTGCCACAGCTAACGTAACCATATTAAGCAGATTCGATATCAATTTCCGTTCATGTATCTTTTACAATTGTTGGAAGGAAAATACCAAGAAATTTCAGAATCAACGTACGAATAAAATCAAAACCAGAATCCTGCAAAAAAAAAAAAAAAAAAGGCTTTTCTATTCACTCTCTGATTATTATTTTTTATTTTTTCATAATGCTTTTATACCTTATGCATGTTATAGGTTAATATATTAAGTTACATCCTCACCGAATGTTTTTTTTTAGAATTGAGCGCCTATTGTGCTATGGTAAATTTTTGCTTAAGTGCTTTGTCAGTATTTGTGTTTCTTTGTTGACTAATTGTTTGTTTTTAAATTGAGTAAGATTATAAGGCATTGTTGACAGCTGTACCTCTTTTTTTTAAAGGTTTACCTAAGATGTCCGTTTGTTTTGTTGACACATCTTAATCACTTTTGAAAGGAAACAATATTCGTTGCTGTGTATGTTACATTTTAATGTTGTGTCGTTGTTCCCTTATATTTGATGCGTTTCCCTCAGTTTTAGTTTATAACCCGGATTTGTGTTTTTTTTTCTATTGGCGTATGAGTTTTGAACAGCGGTATGTTACTGTTGCCTTTATTTCTCAAAAAGCATAAAAAATATATAGACAAGGCTGATTATAAAAAGACTACAAAACATTACTATATCAAAATAACTTAGTGACGGGAAGTATAAGTACCGAGTCGCATCAAATAGACTTAACAATATTATAGAAATAATTTACAAAGACAAATTAATCAAAAAAAGAACAAGTCATTTAGATTATTAACAACGTCAGTACTTAGAAACTATGCTTGAAGGTCATCGTGTTTTATTTGTAAAGTTGATACGTATCTTTTTGTCTAGGTATCTTTCGATGAACTTTAGAAAAAGGACGAGGCGTTCTTGACATACTCCTGGTTCATCATCAATTTCTGCTCAGACACTGACAATATTTATGTGCTTTGTCTATAGGACTTTTTGTTTTTATTTGTTGTCATATATCTGTGTTTTTAAAGTGATTAAAATTATAAACATATGTTGTACATGTTTCCGAATGTTGAACTTCAATATGTTACACCAAAATGCAACAGTCACAGCATTCCAGGGCTTGTATTTCTTTCCTCACTTTCTTGATAGAGGGTTGCTGCTCACAAGTAAGCTATACATCTTAAAAACAGAGTTCCAAGTGGTGATGATGATCATCGCATTGTACGTTTTACGAACGCCATCACGGGCTGATTGACCTTGATGGATTATCCATTTCAAAGGATATGTTCTTTAATGCCATTAATACAATCCTGTTCACTTTCCCGGAATGTGACCTACGAATTTAGACTTATTACCGGGTTTGTACTAACATGACCAGACGACAGGTGCCACATGTAGAGCAGGAGGAAATTGTATACCTTTCCAGAGCATCTGAGATCAGCCGAAGTTTCTAGTGGGGTTCATGTTGCACAGTCATTTTAGTTTTCTATGTTGTATATTGTATACTAATGTTTGTCTTATGGTCTTTTTTTAGCTAATCTGTTTAATTAGTTTATTTTCACAAATGAGTTTGCATGTCCCTCGATATCTTTCGCCTCTGTTTTAATAACATTTGACTAAATAAAGTATACAACAAAAGATTAAATATATTTTTGCAAGATTTATTGACAAAGATCTTGAAGTTTTCAAATACATATATATCGTAAAATCCAATCAAATTTATATCTTAGCGTGTTTAAAGTGTTGGACTAGCTAGCCATAGAAACAATGATGTTGCTTCTTATTCAATATTGGTCTTTTTTTTTGTAAACGTATCTAGATAGGAAAATATTCTTGGTATGGAAACAGTTTATTTACTGTACAGAATACAATGTACAATGTAATCTGGCTAATATTTACAAAAGCGTACATTAACACATAATGATTTCACTGAATCTGCTGTTAAACACTTATCAATTAGTTAATCAAACAAACACGAAATTCTTGGTCTTGGTTGCTTAGTGTTCTAGATTCTACAGTTAAAGCAATCACGTGTAGAATGTCAACGCTGATGGTTTGCAGCTTTCAAACGCCGCATGTGGCAGGTTCTTCGATTCCGATTATAATTGAATAAGATAATTTTCCTGTCTTATGTAGCTGGTTATTTCCAGTCAATACTACTTCCTCAACCAATTATAACTTAACGTCACGATATTTCTATAATGAATAAAATTGGCGTTTAACACCTACCACAATCAATCCAGTAATCAATCTAAAACAACTTGTGTCCATCCAACCGTGTTAAGCTATTTCTAATTGATGTACGCGCACCTAGTTTACCCGCAAATTTATAGGTAGCCCAACACATTACTTTTTGCCTCTGTCATTTTATATCCATCACATTGGAAATCCTCCCGCGTCTCTTTTACTGACCTCTTAATTTAATATTGCCGGACTCGTTTGTTTACAACCTTTATCTGGATTCATACTATTGAACACACTAGTGATTAATAGAATCACTACATCAAAGAAAGTCAACGGCATATGTATGTGAAGTTTCATCATTCATTTTGAAAACTTTAAACCAGGATGTACGTATATTTTTCAAATTTTCAGACGACACTTCAGACACAGCCTTCTGTTATATATTTTTGACTTTATTTACGTGAAACATTGCAATAAACTTTGCATTTCATCGAGTCACATTCTTATAGATTACACAGATCACTAGTTATCAAACTCATGGAAATGCTTCCATATTCGTCATAGAGTTCTGAATATTGCTTATCTCAACCAACAAAATCGAATTCAAAATCTCAGACGAACACGTTTCTTAATTAGTCATATTCAATTTGTTTTGCGAAACTATGGATGTTCATGAATAATATGTTGTACGTGAATGCGAATGTTTAACTTCAATATGGAATTCCTTTTAAATAACAGAAAAATTCTAGGCACTGGACAAGTAAAATAAAAAAAAAACAACCCTAATTTAAAACATTTTTCAAGATGTCATGACCAGCATCTACTATGTTTAAAATTTATATATATTGTAAAATAGAATCGAATCAATATACAGACGAAGTAATCAGACTATGTGTAATCAGTTGGACTAGCGTTTCATAGAACATACGTGTTTTTAATCACTATTATTTTTTTCTTAACCTAGCTAGATATCATTTTGCATTTAGTTCTTTTTTGGAACTACTAAGGATTTTCAACCATGAATATATTTTTTAGCTGAATTTGACAAAACCTTTCCGAACGTTTTTGGTTTCCCTTACTCTTTAACTTCGTACTTTATCTGGCCATTTTGATTCGGTCGTCAATGATGAGTCTTTTGTAAACAAAAACAAACCAAACTTCAAGGAAAATTCAAAGCGGAGAGTCCCTCATCAAATAGCAAAATCAAAAGCCCGAACACATCAAACGAAATCAGCTGTAAATTTCGGGACTCATTACAGAATATTTTTGCATATATAGAAAATGATTAAATAAAACAACCGCGTTTTGTTTACAAAGTTGTAATAGAAGTTTTCAACAAATTGTTACAACTGACGGTGAAAAATCCAATGTATTCTTGGGAATATATTGAATGGAGTATACACAAAGACATTATGATTGGCTACCGCTTGTAACTCTGTATGACAAGTTCGTACTGTGCTCATTCATAATTTTGACCCCAGTAGTGATTGATAGATTCTCTGCATCAAAGAAAGTCAATGGCATATGCTACTGACGTTCCATTATACATTTTCAGAACATCTAACCAGGATGTACATTGTGTAAACAGTGAATTACACTGCAGCGTATCATATTGAGATGAATTTTCATACGACACTTCAGACACAGACAGATCACAGCCGTCTTTTATATTTTTGTCTTTATTTAAATAACAAATTAATATAAGCTTCGGTTCCTACAATCTAAAACATTGCACACATTATCAGCCAATATTCTCGATGAAATGCTCATATATTCGTCATTAAGTTTTGCATTATCGCTTATCTCAACAAGCAAAATGTAATTCATAATCTTTGCTTCTTCATTGGCCGGATTCAATTTCTATGCATAGAGGTTCATGAAATATATGTTGCACATGATAGCGAGTTTTGAACTTCAATATGGAATTCCCTTTAAATAACAAAAACATACAAAGCACTGGTAATGTTAGTAAAAACAAACAACCCCAACTTATAATATTTTTCAAGAATGGCACGACCAGCATCAACTATATATATATATATATATTTATTAATAGTATCGGAAGCACATGTCTGTGTTTGTTTATGTTAAACACGTGTTGATGAGCACATGGTTGCATACCTGGTTTGTTATTGTATGATTTGATTGGCTATTGTATGTCGCAATGCAGGTATTCTACCCGTTTGTACGAGGGTAGGATCGTGATTCTCGTGCAGAATCTCATTATAAATATAAGATGTTTTTATAACCAGTTATTCGACGTTCTGTCTTTACCGAGTAGCATACCTTCCGTTTCGTTATACACATAATGACCGAAAACCACTCAGACGACGAGGACACATTGCTTTTGCACGAGACACCAGTACATTCAGGTGCCAAGTCTAGTTCTGTACCACAGATAAGTGATCAAACTTTTGAACTTTTTACTTCTTATTTTGATAGTAAGATTTCTTCTCTGAAGAACGAGTTAGTCTCCGGGAACGACTCCCTAGCTAAGAAGCTCAAGAAGGAGGTGTCCGTTAAGCTTAAGGGGAAGGGAATCAGATTCAATACTCCTTCAACTCAGATATTGTTTTCGAATTGCAAAAACTTCAGAAGCGTACATCCGCGGAAGATTCCGTTAGCACCAATTTGATATCGGGCCTTATTCTTAAAATCAACAGGAGGAATAAATTGATTCGAATTGCCGACAAGTCGCCAGCAGGCTGGTCCACAGTCAGATAATACGAAAGTGATGACCTGGCATCAGACTCAGAAGATGAAAAACGTTTACGGCAAGCAGAAAGCAGGGCCCTCAAGACCATCAAAGAAAAGAAAACCCGTGGAAAACCGTACTCAAAACCGTCCGCCACCGTTTCTAGACCTGCCAACTCTACTGATACTAGTAACAGTTACTATCAGCCTTACAACGCTACTCAGCAGCCCTTTCCGAGGTTCCGTCGCCGTGAGGCGACCCCATACGACACCTGTTATGAGTGTCATCAAACTGGCCACTTCAAGAGGAACTGCCCAAAAGCTGCAAACAAACCAACCTTTGGAAACTTGTCAAAGTGAAAAGATACAAGATGAGTATATTACTTTTGTTGACAATTTAATGCTATTTGGTCATATTAATGTTCTCTTTCAACATGTTAAATATTTTAATATAGATTTTTCAAAAATCGCTCAAGGAGCAAAATGAAGCTTATTTAAACATATAGAGTTTTGGAAACACATTGGGGCCAACAAATTTGTGTTGGACACCATTGAAAAGGGTTATATAATTCCATTTATGAAACAACCCCCTCCAATGAAATTTCGGAATAATAAATCTGCCTTAAAAAATAGTTTGTTTGTAAATGAACCGGTAACTGAGCTAATTAGCAATGGCTGTATTCTAGAAGTACCATTTCAACCATTCGTCGTTAATCCTCTCAGTGTTGCTACACAAAAGACTGGTAACAAGCGTTTGATTTTAGATTTAAGTGAATTGAATTTCTATGTTTTGAAAAACAAGGTAAAATTTGAAGATTGGAAAATTGCAATGGAATTTTTCCAAAAAGATCATTTTCTAATTAAGTTTAATTTAAAATCAGGATATTTTCATTTGGACATCTGTAAAGAACAACAAACATATTTAGGTTTTTCCTGGAATAACAAGTTTTACTGTTTTTCTGTATTAGCTTTTGGTTTAAGTAGCGCCCCCTATATATTCACTAAATGTTTGAGACCAATGGTAAAGTATTGGCGAGAAAATGGTGTTAATATTGTTCTTTATCTTGACGATGGATTAGGCATGGAAGAAGGTTATAAAAATTGTAAAGATACTTCTGAATTTGTAAAGTCATCACTTAAACTGGCTGGATTTATTGTCAATGAAGAAAAATCAATTTTTGAACCAGTTCAGTGTTTAAAATGGTTAGGATTGATTTGGGATTCAAAAGATTTTACTTTAAAGGTGCCAGAGCGCAGAATTAAAGACACTAAAGATTCTCTTGATATTATACTAAAATCATTTTCAAATTTGAACGCACGTATGCTGGCTCAATTTGCCGGAAGAATTATATCAAGGTCACCAGTTATGGTTAATGTCACAAATTTAATGACGAGGCATACAAATGTATATATTTCGCGATAGAAAACAGAAAAACGTGGGATTCAAAACTATATTTAGTATATGAAATATGTGTATTAGCTGAATTGAAATTTTGCCAGGAAAACTTGTTGGAGTTTAATGAGAAACGTTTATTGAATGATTCTTTACCGAGAATTATGATATATTCAGATGCAAGTTATGTAGCTTTAGGTGCATATACTGTTGAATCAATTGAAAAGATTTTTCATTGTATGTTGAATGAAAATGAGAAAAAATTGAGTTCCACTTGGCGTGAACTCAGGGCTATATATTCAGTTATCGTTGAATTCGTTTGAACCCGATCTGAAATGTAAAATAGTTAAATGGCATACAGACAACCAAAATTGTGTAAATATAATCAATAAAGGCAGTACAAAGTTGCATTTACAACATTTAGCTTATGATATTTTTAGAATATGTACAAGGTCGGGTATCACGTTGTGTCCTACTTGGATACCTCGGTGTGAAAATGTCAAAGCTGATTTCATATCTAAAATGGTTGATATTGATGACTGGCAAACCTCGTTTCAGTTTTTTACTTTCATGAATGAAATTTGGGGTCCTTACACAATCGATAGATTTGCCAATTTTCATAATACAAAACTGAAAAGGTTCAACTCAAAATTTTGGAATCCAGGAAGCACTGCTATTGACGCTTTCGCTCAAAATTGGACAATGGAAAATAATTGGATGGTTCCTCCGATAAGTTTAGTGGCTAAAAGCATTAAACACCTCATTCTCTGTAGAGCTGAGGGAACATTGATCGTTCCAAAATGGCCATCATCGGCATTTTGGTCTTTGATTTTTAATAGAAGATTGGAATTTCAACCTTACGTTATAGAAGTTCTTGATTTTTCATCAGGTCAAAATATATTTATTTAAGGACAGAATAAAAACTCCATTTTTGGTACCAAGCATTTTAACTCTGATATACTGGCAATAAAGATGAAAGCGACTTAATGATGTTCGAGTTTATTTGTACATATTGTTAAATGTTTACAATATGTGAAATTTGCATTGTATTGCAAATTTGGTTCTGACACGGCTATGTATGTTGATATAGCAAGGTCTAGTGAATAGTACGATGTATATGAGATATTAAAAGAAAAAAAAAAGTTTTATAATATTATTATTTGTTTATTTTATTTATACGTTTTGCAGATGTTTTTAGTACTGGTCGTTGGTCTAAAGATAAAATACCACAGAATGAAGCTCTTAGCAATCTTGCAAAATGTCTTCCAGATTATTGTTTAAATTCTAGAGCTGACAATACTAGAAAGAAATACAGGTATGCATTTAATAGCTTTTGTAAATGGTGTAATTTATTTAATATAAAGCCTTTACCGGCATCAGATTATAATGTCTCATTATATTTGATTCACTTACGAAAAAATCATAATTCTTCTGCAAAGATAGATGAAGCATATTATGCCATTCAATGGACACACAAATTAGCTGGATATGTAAATCCATGTGATTCTTTTCTTTGTACTTCCGTAAAAGAAGGTACACAAAGGTCAATCGGTCATCACATTGTAAATAAGAAGGAACCAATAACTCCTCATATTCTTAATCAACTGGTTTTGAAATATGGCAATACAAATAGTACTTTAAACCATAGAAGAATATCATGTATGTGTCTCGTTAGCTATGCCGGATTTTTAAGATTTTCAGAATTAGTTAATTTAAAAAGGTCAGATGTTTCATTTCATTCATTATATATGTCTTTATTTATCGAAAAAAGCAAAACGGACCAACAAAGAGCAGGAATTCATGTTTTTATTTCCAAAACATATTCGGTTACCTGTCCAGTCCAAATGTTAGAGACATACTTGAACCAAGCGAACATTAAACACGATTCTATAGAATTCATATTTAGATCAGTTGTATATCGTAAAAAGACTAACACGTACGTGCTAAGGGGTCATGCGCTTTGTCTTATACAAGAGCCAGAGAAGTACTGTTAGAGGCTTTAGTATCTTTGGGATTAGACAAATCAAAATTTGATTTGCATAGTTTAAGAGCAGGTGGAGCAACAGCTGCGGCTGCTACTGGTATTCAAGATAGAATATTCAAGAAACACGGTAGATGGTCTTCAGATACAGCAAAAGACGGATATGTGCGTGAAAACATTTCTGAAAAACTACTCGTTACTAAGAATCTTGGCTTGTAATTTTCATACCCGTTTTTTCTTATCTACTTTGTCATTTCGAAAGTGTGCTACTCACAAGGAGAGTTCATTCCTATTGTATACATGTGTTGAGTTTTATTGACTAAATAATTTATGTTCGGTTAAGCTTGGCGAATTAGAACATAAATATATTTATTAATAGTATCGGAAGCACATGTCTGTGTTTGTTTATGTTAAACACGTGTTGATGAGCACATGGTTGCATACCTGGTTTGTTATTGTATGATTTGATTGGCTATTGTATGTCGCAATGCAGGTATTCTACCCGTTTGTACGAGGGTAGGATCGTGATTCTCGTGCAGAATCTCATTATAAATATAAGATATTTTTATAACCAGTTATTCGACGTTCTGCCTTTACCGAGTAGCATACCTTCCGTTTCGTTATACATATCCCCCACCCACCCCACCCATTTTGATAGATTTGAGTTAGACAGTTTAATGATGTGACAAGATAATTTGTAATAATAATATATTTATTGTGTTTTGTAGATTGTTGTTGATTTTGATTTTTAGTGGGTTGGAGTCCCGATACGGTGTTTTGTTGTATTGAGAAAATTGTGTGATTTGCTTGGATGAGTAATTTGATGCAGATGGACGTTTAAATGAATATTGAAATATGAATATATATGAAATGGTTTTGATGTTTGAAGAAAAAGAAAAAAATAAAGTATTAGTGTGCTACTCACAAGGAGAGTTCATTCCTATTGTATACATGTGTTGAGTTTTATTGACTAAATAATTTATGTTCGGTTAAGCTTGGCGAATTAGAACATAATTTAAATATATATATTGTAAACTACAAATTAATATATAGGCGGAGTAATTAGACTACTATACGTGTAATCAGTTGAAATAGTGATTCATAGAAAATACGTGTTTTCAATCATTATTCTTTTTTTTTTTTTTTTAACTAAGCTTGATATCAGCTTGCATTTAGTTAATTTTTCGAACTACTAAGGATTTTCAACCACATTTATAGATTGTTCCAGCTTTAATGGGCAAAATCATTCGGAACTTTTTGGGTTTTAAGGTGGTACCTAACACTACAGGGAGATAACTCTGTAAAATCAGCAGAACGTTTTAATGACGTTGTGTTCTTAAGGGAATATTAAGCTTCTCAATGAGCAAAATAAGTGTTTGTCAAACTGCTATATAACCAGTGTAATTTTTCTGATTTAACGGTTGGTTCAATATTTTTGATATTTTTATATTTTTGTCAAAGGGTCAAAGTAAATAATTTGTCAAAATTTTAAGACAATTAAAGCAGCCAAATTAATTTTAGTTCAGGTGTTAGGTACCACCTTAAATGATCTTCATCTTCGTACTCTAGCTGGCCTTTTAAACGAAATGATTCGAATGTCTTTCATGAGTCTTTTGTTAACAAACAAAAAAATACCGAACGCCAAGGAAAAATCATAGCGTAAAGTCCTTTATTAAATGGCAAAATCAAAGGTCCAAACACACACAAAAAATGAGATCAACTGTAATATTCCTGACACGGTACAGAAAATGTAGACAATTGTGGATTCAACATTAAAACCGTGTTTGGTTTATAAAATTTTAATAGAAGATGTTTCTCAAATCGTTACAATTTTCCGTCCAGAATCCAATGTATTCTGGGTAGTATTTCCAAAAGCTTGCACTAAGATTTTATAATTGGCTAGTGGCTATTTAACTGGTATCTATCTTTTATACTACAGGATTATAAAATTGATTGATAAAATTTATGCATCAAAGAAAGACAACGGCATATATAATCGACGTTTCATTATTTATTTTGAGACCATTAAACAAGGTTGTTTTGTGTATATAGTAAATTACACTGCAATGTATCGTATCGAGGAGAATTTTCAAATATTCAAACGACCCTTCTAACACAGATAGATTACTGCCTTCTTTTAGATATTGTTTTCTTAATTTACATAACAAATTAATAGAAACTTATCATATCATTGAGTCATTTCCTAAAATATTGCACACATTTCCGGTCAACATTTCAGTGAAAAGTTGCTTTTCTTCTAATGAGTAGCAACATATATATATATATATATTTCTGTTTAGTATTAAATTTATATTAAGATTCATTTTGTTACATCTTGTGATCAATTCTATTTGGCAATTGCCAATGGCAGTCAGCAGGGTTAAAGAACATCAGTTGTTCGACCTGTAAGTCAAATGCGTTTTGTTTAAATATACTTTTTCACATTTTTGGTCTTTTGGAAAATGTTGTTTATGCTGTTTTTAGACCCTTCTACAACGAAGTTTGTTTTACATGCACACGTATAAAAATTGCAGTTTTTATCCAATGCAATCATAGGTTTGAACATAGTTTTCAATTTAGACTCGTTTATATACATAATTTGTCAGTATAAAATCTAACTCTAACACTGTTTGGTGTAATTTTCAGACTTATATATATGTATATATATATATTTAATATTTGTTATCCAACATATATTTAATACTTGGATAGTGCGGGTCGTTTAATTACAGAACTTCATGTCAAACAGGTTGATTAAATTGACTTATTGACTATATATCTGTAATTAGGTGCACTTTTACAGGGCTCGCGTTACGTCATGATTTCATTGACAAAATATTACTGTTACAGGGAAGTTAACTACCTAAATAGGTACAGTTAAAAAAAAAAATACCAAACTTCGATGAAAATGCAAAACAGACAGTCCCTTAACAAATGCAAAAAGAGAAAAGCTGAAACACATCGAACGAAAGGATAACATCTGCCATATTCCAGATTAGTCTTATGTAGAAAATGGTGGATTAAACCTGGTTTTATAGCTAGCGAAACCTCTCATTTGTGAAAGTCGCAAACATAAGGGCTCTAAACAATGACATTAAAGACAGTTATGCGGACCTCATCATGAATGATGATCGTGAAAGACTTCTGTGGTAATCATTGATATATACAATGTGTTGTACCGATACCCATATGTTCTATGCTTCGTTTGGGAATCATTGATACAATTGGTGAATATATAATGGGTTATTTTGTGACTACCAAATGTCATTTCTACTTTGTGTGAAAATTTCAGGTTTTTTTTTTCAAACCATTAACTATACAAAATCAACCTATATGATATAATGTTTAGGTGTTTTAGTCCTGCACATGCACATATAGTTGTTGCTAAATATTAAACAAAACATGGAAAAGTTTCCAAACACTTATCCTACCTTCATGAAAAATATGATCTGTTCTATGCTCCTTTGGAATTTCAACAAAAGATGATGAACTAGATCTTCCATCACTGTGTTGGATACCTAACCTGCATAAGTGTCCTTACAAACAACGGTATATTGCTGGGTCTTCCAACTGCTCCAAGAAACCTCTTTCTAAATTATCAACATCTATTTTATCAGAAATCAAAGACGGGCTGAAACTGACATTATCAATATGCTTGATTTCTTGTTTGACAACATATTTGTTACTTTCGGAGGACGTGTTTTCAACAGACTACCGGCATTCAAATGGGAACGAATTATGCCCCTCTTCTTGTCGACTTGTTTCCTTATTTTAAAATATGAGACTGACTTCATACAAAAACTTCTTAGGAAGAAAGATAAGAAGTTAGCAATATCCTATAACTCTACTTTCCTCTATATAGATGATGTTCTTTCACTAAATAATTCAAAATTTGGTGACTATGTCGAATGCATCTATCCCATTGAACTAGATATAAAGGATATAACAGATACAGTTAAGTCGGCTTCATATCTTGACTTAGATCTAGAAAATGACAATTAGGGTCAGCTTTCCAATTGTGACATTTCCATTTCTAAGTAGCAAAATTCCAGCAGCACCTGCATACGGTGTATATATCTCCCAATTGATACAATATTCCCGTGCTTGCATTTCCTATCATGATTTTCTTTATAGATGGTTGTTGCTCACAAGGAAGGTATTAAATCAAGAGTTCCAAATGGTGAAGTTGAAATCATCTCTTCGTAAATTTTATAGACACCATCGCGAGTTGGTTGAGCGTTATGGAATATCCGTTTCTCAAATGATATCGGATATGTTCCTTACGTCGTAACTACAATCACCTTTCCTTTCATGAATGTGACCTACCGAATTATACTATTTACCGGATTTTTTCTATAACATAAGCAACACGACGGGTGCCACATGTGGAGCAGGATCTGCTTACCCTTTCAGAGCACCTGAGATCACCCCTAGTTTTTGATGGGGGTTCGTGTTTTTTATTCTTTAGTTTTGTATGTTGTGTCATGTGTACTGTTGTTTGTCTGTTTGTCATTTTCATTTTTAGCCATGGCGTTGTCAGTTTATTTTCGATTTATGAGTTTGACTGTCCCTCTGGTATCTTTCGTCCCTCTTTTAAATGACATCAAAACTAAAAAAAAAAAATACTTTATGTGGTTTCCTGAAAACAAAATCCCCTCTAATTGGCGTCGGATATGATTTTTACTTAATTGTCAGCGAAATGCGCGTTTTGTTTACACAATTGATAAGTCTGGTATCTTTCTTAAGGAATCATATTTTGAGAATATTTAAAAAAAACTAGTTTCAACCAGGTTCAACCCACCACTTTTATTCCCCCTTAAAAGTGTCCTGTACCAAGTCAGGAAGATGGCCATTGTTATATTATTGTTCGTTTCTGTGTGTGTTGCATTTTAACGTTGAGTCGTTTGTATTTTCTCTTATTTTTGAGATATTGAGATCAGACGTGGCACAGTACTTGTCTATCCCTAATTCATGTATTTGGTTTTCATGTTATATTTGTTATTCTCGTGGTGTTTTGTCTGATGCTTGGTCCGTTTCTGTGTGTGTTACGTTTCGGTGTTATGTCGTTGTTCTCCTCTTATATTTAATGCGTTTCCCTCGGTTTTAGTTTGTTACCCCGATTTAGTTTTTTGTCCCTGGATTTATGAGTTTTGAACAGCGGTATACTACTGTTGCCTTTATTTAATCCGATTAAAAATTCAATTCATGATCTTCGTGGACTTTTTTTTATCGGAAAGTGTATGGTATCGTAAAATTTTATTCAAAATCTGTCTTCTCTAATGCGATTAAGTAGTCGTCATTATTTGGATATGGCTGTTAGTTCGCCGTAAATTAAAGTCCGAATTACAACCCTTATATTTCTACCTTTTAGCGAAGATGGTCCTGTTTTTTTTTTAAGTTTACCACAGGCAATCTTTTTAGATTAGAAATCTTAATGAAGGTTGGTAATGTGATAAAATGTGTGCACAACTGCTTCATCAGAACACTTATTACCTTATTTTATTTCAAAAAGCTAATTTGCGGTGTTGAGAGTTCCTGATGATATAGGGTTGTTTTAATTTTTTAACATATAAACAAATAAGAAAAAACTAAAGATAATTTAAAACTGTAATTCCGTAAAATTGTAAGTATATATCTATTCATGTGCACGAATTATATTCTAAATCAAAAACCAACATTCTATTTAAAATAAACAGATGTATAAAATTTTGTTGAAAAACTAAACGGAAATGTAGTATTTCATTTTAAATTGTTACAATTCAGATTGAGTAATAAAAAGTTGCAACAACTTTCGGATTATTATTGTGAGATTGTAGCTGATATATGGGAAATTGGCCATACCTCCGTTGAACTTAAACAATATAAGGAATAGAACAGGCGGAGTTGAGTGTAGTTTATTTTTAAAGTATATTTTGTTAATTTTTTCCATAGACCAATATAAGTTGTAATACATGACATGACATGATATTTAGGCTATGGAATAATTCGCCTTTTTAGAATCTAAGGAAAACATTCAGCAAATGAGTCCTTATCGTACATTCAATCTATATAAAATTGAGAATGGAAATGGGGAATGTGCCAAAGAGACAACAACCCGACCATAGAAAAAAACAACAGCAGAAGGTCACCAACAGGTCTTCAATGTAGCGAGAAATACCCGCACCCGGAGGCGTCCTTCAGCTGGCCCCTAAACAATTATATATTAGTTCAGTGATAATGAACGCCATACTAATTTCCAAATTGTGCACAAGAAATTAAAATTAAAATAATACAAGACTAACAAAGGCCAGAGGCTCCTGACTTGGGACAGGCTATATGTATGCTGGATTCCATAAATAGTAATGTTTGAGGAGTTTTTTCATCATGTTTTAAATTGGTCGTCTGGTGAAAAAATTAGCTATTTATTCTTTCTCTACACCTCAAAGAAAACTTTGGTAAACACCTAAATTAAAGTAGAAAATACAGTCGAACTGACTGCAATTATTTTGGGGGTAAACTTTTTAGTTTTCAGATTACTTATAAAAGTATACTGTGCATAATTGAATAACAGAAATGCGATTTTGATCGCAGAGAAGTTTTATTTTTGATTGGGGAAACTGGTCTAACGACATTGTTATTGTTATAATAAGACAGCATACGTCTTCATTTTATCGTTGAACAGGTCATGTATCTGTCTCTTGATCTTAACGATGTATATTGTATTGTTTCTTTTAAGGAATCATTGGTTTGTCGTTACAAATGGGCAATGATGGTTATGATACTCGATATCGAAATATTGCTTTTATGGCTTAAGATCCTTATACGAACTGAAATTTGTAGTTGATGGGTCTTCAAAGTCACATTTTGATACAGAAAAGTAATAAGCCTCTAACTAAATTATTGTTTTGTCTAGACAATGATTTGACAAATAGTTCAGACTTATACTACACTAAGTTTTATAAGGGCAGAACACAGACTTGATGGATCTTAATTGAAAAAAAAAACGCGATAAAAAAGTGCATACTTTGCTTTGGATGCACCCGAACCTGCTAGATATTTTTAGTTCTCAAAGATAAAAAGTTGGCTATTATTTTAAATCTGTGTTAAGGGTATGTCGTTTCTACGTATATATACATTTTCATACATCCTTGGTTTTGAAATTTCTAAGTTTGAACAGCCCTTCGTTGCTTCAGAAGCATGATTTAATAAAAGGTTAGTATGACATAGTCAATACATGTTATTGATAGAACTATTGGTATGACCCACCTAGGGAAATTCCGATCTGTGCATCCGTTTGTTTGATGAAGTTAGTCCAATCAATTTGAAAATTACTGCATGTGTTGCTTTTGCTATTATCTCTTTCTGATGTTAAGGCCAAAATTGAGTTTTGAGCCCAATTTTACTGTCAACTGAATACAGAAAATGGTAGTGCGAGTGGGGCATCGGTGTACTATGGACACATTCTTGTTATTGAATATTTAAAAAAAAAATTAACAGATGAGTTGTCTTATTTTCTTAATTATCTTATTTCGTTTTTATACACAAGATGTATGGATATGACACACATGAAGATTTTTTTCATGATAAAGTTTAAGGAGGCGACCATTTGATATTCGAGTGGTGAGGAAATGATGATTTATTATGCGGAATGAATATATTTTCTTTTTCTTCTGCTGGCATTCGTGCTTTCCGAGATATTCTATATTTACCATTGAACATAATCTGTTTTCGTGCATTTATCTTGCATTCTTAGTTGCAAAATAATCCTTTTCTTTTTATATTTTGCAATAATATTCCATTTTCAGCTTTTACCACGGTAGGATATTTATTTTTTTCTCCCTCCAAGAAGAAAACCACTTTAAAGTGTCGCCAACAACACCACACATCATAGTTCAAATATATCATTCAAAAGATATACCAGCAACTTCAAATATAAAGATGTTCTATGAACATTCATTTCATCAATACATGTACTTAATTGGAATTTTCATATGATTATTAAAATTGCTATAAACATCTAAAATATATATACATACCTGTGCATACTTGTCAAATGAATGGAAAATATTGTTTTGTCTAGACAATGATTTGACAAATAGTTCAGACTTATACTACACTAAGTTTTATAAGGGCAGAACACAGACTTGATGGATCTTAATTGAAAAAAAAACGCGATAAAAAAGTGCATACTTTGCTTTGGATGCACCCGAACCTGCTAGATATTTTTAGTTCTCAAAGATAAAAAGTTGGCTATTATTTTAAATCTGTGTTAAGGGTATGTCGTTTCTACGTATATATACATTTTCATACATCCTTGGTTTTGAAATTTCTAAGTTTGAACAGCCCTTCGTTGCTTCAGAAGCATGATTTAATAAAAGGTTAGTATGACATAGTCAATACATGTTATTGATAGAACTATTGGTATGACCCACCTAGGGAAATTCCGATCTGTGCATCCGTTTGTTTGATGAAGTTAGTCCAATCAATTTGAAAATTACTGCATGTGTTGCTTTTGCTATTATCTCTTTCTGATGTTAAGGCCAAAATTGAGTTTTGAGCCCAATTTTACTGTCAACTGAATACAGAAAATGGTAGTGCGAGTGGGGCATCGGTGTACTATGGACACATTCTTGTTATTGAATATTTAAAAAAAAAATTAACAGATGAGTTGTCTTATTTTCTTAATTATCTTATTTCGTTTTTATACATAAGATGTATGGATATGACACACATGAAGATTTTTTTCATGATAAAGTTTAAGGAGGCGACCATTTGATATTCGAGTGGTGAGGAAATGATGATTTATTATGCGGAATGAATATATTTTCTTTTTCTTCTGCTGGCATTCGTGCTTTCCGAGATATTCTATATTTACCATTGAACATAATCTGTTTTCGTGCATTTATCTTGCATTCTTAGTTGCAAAATAATCCTTTTCTTTTTATATTTTGCAATAATATTCCATTTTCAGCTTTTACCACGGTAGGATATTTATTTTTTTCTCCCTCCAAGAAGAAAACCACTTTAAAGTGTCGCCAACAACACCACACATCATAGTTCAAATATATCATTCAAAAGATATACCAGCAACTTCAAATATAAAGATGTTCTATGAATATTCATTTCATCAATACATGTACTTAATTGGAATTTTCATATGATTATTAAAATTGCTATAAACATCTAAAATATATATACATACCTGTGCATACTTGTCAAATGAATGGAAAATATTCCGTTATTTGATAGGTCTTTGATTGTTTTTATTGGAATGTATTATTACATTTTTTATCAGTTAATTAAAATGAGACATAACATTATCTATACATGTATATACATATGCACCTTCATTTATTATATTCTTGTTTAGCTAGAAGTTAAGAGAAAACCTGACGCGGTTCTTTAACAAATCCTCGTTTTACAACATTGATTTGTTAATTTGACATTCTTCTTGTATCTTAAGAAAAAAGGATGATAGAGAATAAAGGGTTTAGAGAAATTGAAAAGCTAAGCAATATCATTGTTTATTGTTCGATTTGTGTTAAGTGAATTGATGTGCGTTATCGTCATTTGCAAACTTTATTGTCGTCATATGAACGTGCATTATAAAAGATTCGATTTTCTTGAAAAATTTCATCATTGATAAAGTTCTACATGCGTGTGAGTCAATTGTAGATAGAATGTCATAAGGTAGGTAAAATATACTTTATCTCGCTGCATTGAAGACCTGTTGGTGACCTTCTGCTGTTGTCTGTTCTATGATCGGGTTGTTGATTCTTTGACACATTCGCCATTTCCATTCTCAATTGTATTTACATCATAGAAGATTTACTAACATGTTTCAATTACTGCTATAAAGTATTTTAATTATTTTGATTGAAATAGAAGACTATATGTTAACAGCAAATATTTATTTAGTTCCAACAAAAAATTTTGAAAATTTGAAAGCAATACATATTAAAACATAAATTAGAAAAAAATGAATATATTTAAAGACTGAACATGTTCCGTACACTTTGGCATGCATAGTCCATGTTGCAATGCTCCAAGTGATATAGATGGAAAATCTCAAATACAGAAACTGCAGTATTAAGTAAAGAGTTTTTTAAAGTATAAGTATCACTTATTCTACTCGTATAAAAATCATTCTTGTTAGTGTTGATAGTTTAAAATTAATAGACGACACGAAGGACTACTTGATAATCAATTCATACAATTGAAACTCGATACTAAGATTGGAAGCAAAGTGGCAAGATTTGCTTTCATTGAGGAAATTATTGGAATTTTCAAATGACTCCTGCAAGGATTTGTTCGAAGAAAATTGAAAAATTGTCAGTTTTAGATAAAGGTTATAGGGGAGCAGTAATCGATAGATTTCTATCAAACTTGGTCAGCTGGATAACATCTTTACTTAATCCGACAGAGATTTAGAAGAAAATCAGGAGAATTTGACGTGCAACTGACATCATCAAATTACGTAAACTTTAAATTATATTTGTTATACATATAGACAAGGCAATGGTTCAGCAATACAGAAGATGATGAAACAATCAAACTAAAAGTACAGAAAAATTGTCTATAATAAATGCCAAAGGTGTCAAGAGCCTTATCAATTAGTCTATAAAGTAAGACTGTTATCCACGATTTACAAAACAGCATAATTAAACAATAGACAAGAAAAAATAAAATACCAACGGAGATTGACTGAATGGGGTTCACCACCACTTTCAAATAGAAAGATATTAAAAGTATTAAATATTTATTAAGTGACGGCCATTTTTTCGTAGGGGAAGCCAAATTGCTCGGAGAGTCGGAGAGAACCATTGACAGGACCGCTGATATTCGTTGTCAGTTAAGATTGAAGTCAAATGCACCTACCATGTTCTGGGTTCTAGCTCACAACTGTAGTATTAATTAACTATGACGAAGATGTTTACTTACTTAAACTTCATTTTTCTATGTTTTGTTTTGTATACTATTGTTTGCTTTTATATCTTTATTTTTGCCATGACGTTTCCATTTCAATTTTTTCTGAGTTTGAATGACCCTTTTGTATTTGTCGACTATTCTTTTCAGACGGGCACATTTTAAACAATTGTTGGAATCAAAATGAATCCTTTTAGTATTCAGTCATTTACTAGATAAAAATAAAAGTTTAATAAAGCAGGTATTAGCATATGAAGAATCAGTTGTGAGAGCGGGACAAATAACCTGAAATGTACCAAATATTCAAAAATTGTCTTTTTGATATTGTATGAATATAAATTGTATAAACCATTGTTTTTGTAAACATTTTTTTTTGCAATCAGACAGGAAGTGTCATGTCCAAGGAAAATGTGCTAGAAAATCGAAAATGCCAGGAAAATATATAAACAAATGAAAATGTTAAAAAACAGTTGTAAATATGTCCTATTAAATTCCAGAGAGAGAAAAAAAACCAAGTGAACAAAACTAAATCTAAGTTTGGAAGACGTTACGTTCCGTGTTTTATAAATTTTTCCACTTGAATATTGAATAATGTACCTTTTGCTAAAGGACCTTGTTGATCTACTGAAAACTAGTCTTTCGACACTAAAGTTGTAAATAGTTTTGTTCGACTCTAATATTAATTAACCAAGATTGTCAGTTTTCCTACCAAAGGTCTATGATACTCTACGGGTGCTCCAATTTCATGATGGAAAAAAACGGATCGCCATGTCCTTTCATTTTGTGTTGTAACCTGAACAACGGAAGATATAACGCGTTACCTTTTTGCGAAAGCAGATATCAAAATACTATTAAAATAGTCGTAGAATATCAACATATATGCTCGATTATTTAATTTATGAACGTTTATCTTACTGCCTACTTGGTAAGCTTCATTACAGAATTTTTTGTGAAGATTTGATTAAACGAATTCTATTACTATATTCAACATATCTTTTGCCCCTCTTCTATTACTTTATTCAAAATTATCCTGAATAGTTCTGACCTCGGGCAGGCCAGCGGACTAATATTTATTCAAAAGTGTGTAACAGTATGTTAACAGTGGAGGATTTGAAACACGTGTTCTTAATATTTCTTAATTTCAGAAGACGCAGTTTCTCTTAGCAAGAATAATACCAAAACCATCCCATAATACATTTAATTTAATGTTTAAAGCTAGCACAGTTGTCGCATGAACTGCTATTAGCAACGCCGTTGATATTATTCATTCATTACACAAAGAAGTTATACAGTCAAATGAACAAGAAGAACTTATATTTAAATGGAACGAGCTAAAACGGCTAATGAACTCATCAGGACAAAGTCAATCAAAGCATTCTTTGCTTTTCACGTTATTGATATTCTCTTTGTATTAATTCAGCTTGCAAAATGTAAATATAACATGCTAAAAGTTACACTGATACAATAAATTAGGCCAACATATTACAGATCTCTTATCTTTAAAAGAGGTACGAAAGATACCAAAGGGACAGTCAAACTCATAAATCTAAAACGAACTGACAACGCCATGGCTAAAAATGAAAAAGACAAACAAACAACAGCACACACGACACAACATAGAAAACTAAAGAATAAACAACACGAACCACACCAAAAAACTAGGGGTGATCTCAGGTGCTCCGGCAGGGTAAGCAGATCCTGCTCCACATGCGGCACCCGTCGTGTTGCTTATGTGATAACAAATCCGGTAAATAGTCTAATTCGGTAGGTCACATTCATGAAAGGTAGGGGGATTGTAGATACGACGTAAGGAACATATCCGATAACATTTGTGAAACGGTTATTCCATAACGGTCAACCAACTCGTGATGGCGTCCGTAAAATTTACGAAGGGATGATTTCAACTTCACAATTTGGAACTCTTGGTGTAATAGCTTCCTTCTGAGCAGCAACCCTCTATCAAGAAAATCATGAAAGGAAATGCAAGCACGGGAATATCGTATCAATTGGGAGATATATACCTTGTATACAGGTGCTGCTGGAATGTTACTACTTAGAAATGGAAAGTTCACAATTGGAAAGCTGAAATCAACTCTTTTGTCGTAAAGTTTTGTTTTCAACCGACCCTCATTGTCAATTTCTAGATGTAAGTCAAGATATGAGGCCGACTTAACTGTATCTGTAGTATCCTTTATCTCTAACTCGATTGGATAGATGCGTTCCACATAGTCACCAAATTTTGAATTATTTAGTGAAAGAACATCATCTATATAGCGAAAAGTAGAGTTAAAGGATATTGCTAACTTCTTATCTTTCTTCCTAAGAAGTTCCTGCATGAAGTCAGCCTCATAATAATAAAGAAACAAGTCGGCAAGTAGAGGGGCACAGTTTGTTCCCATTGGAATGCCGACAGTCTGTTGAAATACACGTCCTCCGAACGTAACAAATATGTTGTCAATCAAGAAATCAAGCATCTTGATAATATCAGTTTCAGAAAATTTTTTGTTCGAATCAGAGAGATCCTTTAAAAAGTAGGATTTATCCCTCCCTAAGACAAGATACTTGTTTCTACGTTGGCCATTCTTTTTTACGAAGCAAAGCAATACCAACTCTTTCAATTTGTCTTTTAGTTTGGAATGTGGAATACTAGTGTACAGAGTAGAAAAGTCAAATGTTTAAATACTGTTACAAGATGAAAGAGAGTTAGATTGTATGTACTCTAAAAGATCTTTGGAATTTTTAAGTATCCACAGCTGATTCACGCCCCCTCTATAATAGGCAGTTTCACAATAACTTTGAAGCCCGTCTTTGATTGCTGATAAAATAGATGTTAATAATTTAGAAAGAGGTTTCGTGGAGCACTTGGAAGACCCAGCAATATACCGTTGTTTGTAAGGACACTTATGTAGTTTAGGTATCCAATACAGTGACGGCAGATCCAGTTCTTCATCTTTGGTTGAAATTCCAAAGAAACACAGAACAGACCTATGATTATCCAGGATTTCCTACTTGGTAAGTGTCGTGAGGGTATATGTTGAGTTTCCAAGTGAATTGTCAATACCTAATTCGTTTATCAAGCAGTTAATGTAATGAGTTTTACACACAAAAACGATGTTGTTTGGGCTTTATCTGCGGGGACAACAACATATTTGTCATGGAGGTAGGATAGGTGTTTTGCAACATTTGGGTCTTTAAAGATTGACGTAGCATGGGCATTGATAGACCCATTCAGTTTCTTAATTCTGATTTGTATCAACGACCTCACTGCCTTAATCCATTCGGAAAGAGTGTCTACGTCTTCCATCTCGCGCTTAGCCCATTGCCTGGCATAATCCTCAACTGAATCCATCAAAATTTTAAAGTTGTATTTCCAATTGATGGATTTAGGCTCACGATATTTCGGACCTTCCGATAACACATTTCGTAGAGAAGTGTTATTAACAATGTTGAGGTCACCGGTAATAACGTGGCCAGCAGGATTAAATGTGAATTGGGAACTAGCACAAGTGCAATCAGGAGGTTTAGACTTGAAGTCGTCAATATCGAGATCCTGCAAAACGTGTTTGTAATTGAAAATTTTAGTTGCAATAGGTTTGGTATAGGTATAAGAAATGATTGGTACAGACTTTAAAACTACTTTAGAGAATAACAAGGAATCAAGAACTAAATTTTAAATGTTATTATATCATATAATGAAAAGGCTAATTAGTGAAAACCATGAGAGTGACAATGCTAGGCTATTTGTGACTAGTTTAATGTGCCAAACTAAAACACAATATAGTTATCATATGAATATTATCATAATTTTGACTGGTTAACAACGTTGTCATAAATTGTGAAATTTGAAAAAGAATATATCATGATATAAATCGTGTCAATATCAATACACTGGCTATTGTATGTAAATAGTATACATTATTATGTCTTTATGCATTTTCTGAATTTAGAAAATAGACATGGTCTTATCTATAAGGAATATAAAAAACAGCAATATTTCCAAATTGCATTTCATTAAATTATTCATTTCCTTTGTTACATGCGTTCTTTTCTCTTATATGACTTACAAACAATGCACAAAGCATCACGACTTATCTTATATTACAAAATAAGTCTTATACAAGAAAAATAAATACAACATATCCGCAAAACCATCAAGAACCTGGAAATTATATGTACCTTTTCACAATCAGCTACGAAAGATTGAAAGGTACGGTCCTCCTTCGTTTATATAATCAAAGACTGAAATAACCTATACCTCTAGATATCACTGCATGTAGTGCACTTTTGGTATTCATGTCTAAAGTGACCAAAACCAATAATTAATAAATTCAATTTTATTCTTTTAAACAGTTTTTCATCATGCGCAATTTTCCAGAGTATGCATTATATTGATTATGAGCAGAGTATGGAGGGAAAGAAGACATGTCTGTTTTTTTTCTTCATCAATATGCTAATCATATATCTAAATTTACGCAAAATGGTTTATTTTTTGTGAAATTTGTTGAACTCTTGTTGTTCATATGATATACGGAACTAAACACTTTGACATACAGTAACACACGACAACCACTGAATTACAGGTATTGCCAGTCATACATAGATGACGTTCATTGAATTTTAAAACGTCACGATAAACACAGTCAAAGCAAACAAGTTGATGCATGTAAACACCATTAGATAGTGCCAATGGAACATAAATGTCAAAAAAGGTAAATCAACAATAGGGAACGAAAAATTGTCCCTTTTGTCGTAGATTTAGGTGTAGACTATCCTAGGTAGAACTGAATTAGTTACAAGGCTAATAACTTAATACGCTAGACGCGTGTTTCGTCTACATAAGACTCATCAGTAACGCTCAGATAAAAAAAGTTATAAAGCCAAACAATTACAATGTTGAAGAGCATTGAGGACCCAAAATTCCAAAGAGCCAAATACGGCTAATCTAGGGCAGGACAGTTATAACAGAGGGGCGAAAGATACCAGAGGACCAGTCAAACTCATAAATCGAAAATAAACTGACAACGCCATGGCTACAAATGAAAAAGACAAACAGACAAATAATAGTACACAAGAAACAACATGGAAAATTAAAGACTGAGCAACACGAACCCAACCTAAAACTGGGGGTCATCTCAGGTGCTCCGGAAGGGTATGCAGACAGATCCTGCTCCAAATGTGGCACTCGTCTGTTTATATTGAATTTATTATATGAATGTTCCTTTTGGGCAAATTTCGGCGGTATATTAAGTAAAACTATCATCAAGATAAAGGTAAGTTGTTTTGAATAAATCAATTAGTTGCAGGTAGCATGAGTGTCATTCTTAATAGTTTAAAATCAAGCAAAAAAATTGTTACTCGTTTTAACAAATTTTCATCACTACTTTTTTGTCTTCACTTGTTTTAAGAAGAGCATAATGCCATTTTTAAATATAATAAAATACACATTTATAAACATCTTGAAACGATAGGATGAAAACTCTGAAAGGACTGATGTAAAAAGAACGCCAACTTTTGCACAAAATTAACTAACATGAGTTTTATCAACTAATTCCCATCAATATAACGTCAAATCTACAATTAGTTTTAAAAAGATCCTCGATATAACTTTTTGCAGCGTTCGGTTGCATTTTTGTTGTTTAAACCTTTATAAGGAACGCTCAAAAGACATTTATGGAGGTAAGATTGCACATTTAATTTAGTGTTTTGACAAAACAACATGAATTGTCAAAGAAACACCCAGAATGTTTTGAGAACAGTTCATTGTATTCATATCAGGACTTTATTACTGTGGATTCATTTATTTTCGTGGGTAGATATTTTCGTGAATTTAGTAAAACTAGCATTTTCATAAATATTTGATTTCGTTTTTTTTGGCAAACTCGGTATAAATTTCTTTCATAAATTTGTATTTCGTTGAACATTTAAATTCATGGTCCCCTTTACCAACGAAATTTACGAAAATTGGTATTCAATGAATAATAATGAATCCACAGTATAAAACAAAAAAATATATATTATACCCATAAATTGCATTTTTTAGCGAATACAAACCTTCTTATCCTTTGGATGACTAAAAAGTCATGCCATGCGTGACTACTGTCGGAATGAAATGATGCATACTTGATTTTTTTTATATACTTTTGAATGTAAAAAAACAATGAATGAAACAATATTATGTAAATTTAGATATCATCAAATTCTGTTTATTGATCGTTATTGCGTTAAAACAAGAATTTTTATTTCATGATCACAATTGCATCTTTACATGACTTATTGTTTCATTGAATCCATCGTAATTCGTTGATCGAACAAAAACCATTTTTTTCTCGATCCACATTTGTTTTTTTAAATGCATACGTCGTTTTGATTTGCTTACAATCAAAATTAAAAACATAATATAAAGAACCTTATACACATTTAAACAGGCCTATTTTTTCTTTTAATTATTTATTAAAAATGCAGAAAACATGGAGAAACTATGACCATATATTACTTTTTTAAAATCTTCAAACGATTTAATGCAAATTCTGTCTCCTTTTATTATCATCATCAATATGTTTAATGTCCCAGATGAAGAGCTTGATCCAGCGGAGAATACAGTAGATTTGTCGTTTAACCACAAAGAACATTGTTGAAAGTCTTTACCATAAGAGCGTATCGTATTAGAAACTAAATATAGTCCAGATTTCGGTGCTGTAAAAACTCCCGATTCTGGATCATATCCGTCACCAATATTCACCCAAACTTTATCAAACTTTATTATTTCATCTGCATAAACTTGGTAATTATTTGATAATGATGCTGTAAATGCCACACTACCTGGAAAAGAACATTTCTATTACGCGCACTACAGATGAACCGAATTAAAACACTTGGTAGAAATTCGGCTGATGGGGTTTATCGTCGCAGCAAAGGAAATAAATGTTAGCTTTCGTAAATACCTGAATTGAATATGTCCAACTTCTCTAGTGTATGTTTGTACTGGGTCAGGAATATGATTTTTGTTTTCTATTCGTTTGATGCGTTTGAATTTTCGATTTTGCCATTTGATAATCGATTTTCCGTGTTGAGTTTTGTTAGTTTACTTTTTCGAGTCTGTTTTCCTCTTTGTGTAATGTCTTTTTTACTCAATAGAATAACGTCTTACAAACCCTTACCCTAAACATGTTAAACTGGTTCCCCACTTTCAATTATTTCGCACTTATAATAATGAACCGTCGTTCCAATTGAAGATCATGCAATGATCAAAGCCAACAAGAAGTAATGGTGTGCTTAACATTTTCAGTCGTAAAAAAATGTCAGCTGAAAGGTGAATCTGCCAGGAATATAAATGAGTTTCTTCGTCAGTTTCAAGACCATAAAAGGCCATCATAAAAAGGTGAAATGATAATTTACATAACAATCATAGTGTATTGACATAAATAAAACATCTTGACAAGGCTTGAAAACGCAGAATATCCATAACCCTGCATTAAACAACATGTTCAGAATTATATCAAAATACATTTGAAAGAATGAAGAACCTTTACAGCTCATTGCATTGACTGTGTAGGCAAAGGTAATATCTTTGGTTAGCTTGTTAACTAGCTGACCCATGAAGTCATTATTAGGTAAGACAAACTACCCTCTTTTCGAAGTAGTCTAGTGTTACATACAGATAGATTGGTTATCTGTCGGACAAGTCTTTTATTAAAGGAGAGTAGTTTACCTTACCTTAGTTATTATGACTGCACGGTTCAGCTAGCAAGCAAGCTAACCAAAGATATTACCGATGCCTACACACTAAATGCAATCGGCTGTCATCAACTGAATAATTTTGAAAAACCCTCACACTATTATGGCGGATGTCTTTGAGTTTATATCTGGGAGTAATATTAGGAGTAATATAGATAAAACCTTTCCTGTTTTTGTATTCTTTAATACTTTCGTAATAAACGGTATAAAATTTAAGTTTAATTGTTTTTGTCGATTATTGATTGCGTAACATGAATACATGTATAAGTATGTGACTATAATATCTAATCTTTATTTACAAAGACTTGAATCTTAAAAGTTGAAAATAACCATAATAATAGATTAGATAGCTATTACTTGTATATTGACCTGTAAGTGTCAATTTGGTGAATCCTCATTGAATTTAACCTACTAACATGGTCTTCAATTTGAAACCATAAAGTAGACCGGAAAACAGCAGAATTTGGTTAAGAAACGTAAACAAGTTTAATTAAACTAAGCATGGATACAAGGCTTAAACTTGCGTACGTAAGACTCTTTAGTTGTTCAAAACAAACAAGTTAAAAAGGTCTAATAAAGTTCGCAGTTAAGGACCATTAAGCACTCATAATAAATAAAACATAAATACAGCTAAGGTGAATTTTTAAACTGAGACACACACAATCACAGGTTTAACCAAAATCTTTAGTTGAAAACGAGCTAGCAATTGCATAGTAAAGACTAGGACTAAGCTAACTGTTCGAGCGACAAAAACAGATAACTGTCTAAAGTTGGTGTGTCTATCATTCAAAATTTACCTGCTGTATTTAATATAAGGGCCTCTTCTACCAGTTTCTCCACCATGCGTAGTCGTTCTGTTTCAAAAGACAATGTTGACAGTATAATGTTAAAGCAATATTTTAACTAAACATTTGCATTAATACAATAGTGAAAAAGATTCGCTCTAAACATTTTTTTAATAATTTTCCGCTGATTTGACTCGCCAAAAAGTAATTGAATATGATCTGAAAAGATGAAAATACAAGTGGGATAAACTATGTTAAGGCGGAATTAGGCCAATAGAATTGCTCAGATACAAAATAAATGATGATTTACATAACAATAACAGTTTCTTGACTAAACATAGGAAAATATATGGACGAACCTTAAAAACGAGATAAATAATTAAACTGCTAAGAATACTCAACATGCATTTGAATGATTGAAGAACACTACATTTTTTTTTTTGGAATTTCGTTGAGCACATAATGCCTTTTATCATACCTAATTTTTTTTTTAATCGACAACATGAACATTTAATTAAAACCTGAGGATATCACACATGATTAATATTTGGTTTCATACCATTAAAACATTTCCTGCTTCTCTATGTTTTTCATTAAACGATGCAAAATTTGAACTTCGTTGTTTTGTTGTTAAATGGTAGCGCATCTTGTTTTATTCATACATAATATGATATATGAAGCAGAATTTATCCAAGGGCTTGTACAGAAAGGAGAAAAGAAATTAGCCAAGTCTTTTAATTTCACCTTTCTGTATATTGATGGTGTAATGTCTCTTAATAATAATAGATTCAGCGATCACTTACATTTAATATATCCAAGTGAACTTGAAATTAATGAGACTACCGACACAGATAGATTTGCTTCATATTTAGACCCTTTTCTCGAAATGACTACTGATGGTAGGTTAAATACCCAAATTTAGACTAGCGCGATGATTTTAATTTTCCTATAGTCAAACTTCCATTTCTGTGATGCAACATCACAGCGGCACTAGCATATGGAGTATATGTGTCTCAACTGATACGTTACTCGAGAGTTAGCTCAAAGTACGTTGATTTTGTTGAACGAGGAATACTGCTTTCTCAAAAGATGCTAAGACAGGGCTATGAATCAATCAAATCAAGGTCATCACTCAAGAAATTTTACGGTCGCCATCATAAGCTGATTGACCATTTTGACAAAAGTGTGTAAGAAATCATATCGGATATTCTCCCTCAGTCATAATAACCTTCCATCATTACCAAACTGAACAAAGAAATAACACGACGGGTGCAGTATACGGTGCAGGACATGCTTACCCCTCCGAACCACCTGATTCTCTCCCGGTTTTTAGTGGAGTTCGTGTTGTTTCTTATTAATTATTTATAACTGTTGATTTAAATGTCTTTTGGTTTTGTGAGTCTTTGTTTACCCCTTGGTTTTGATTGTTATTGTATTCTAAACGACTTGACATTGGAAATTGAATTTTATCATTACCATAAAATTGTATGAGATGCAAGTTTCATCCACAAAAGACTCATCAGTGACGCTTAAATTCTAAAAGTTTAAATGACTGAGAAAAGTTTAAAAGCATTGATGCCCAAAAAGTTCAGAAATATTTTACCGAATACAGCTGATAATGTATATAAAAAACAATAGTAGTAAACAGCTGTTAACAAGTCATCTATCCATTAAAAGAAAACAAATCCGGATTACAAACTTAAACCAAGAGAAACACACCAAATATAAGAGGAAGACAACGGAACAACATAAACACTGAACTCCAACAAAAACAAACGCTAACGTACAATATAAATGGACTATTTGATAACAATTGCTATATTCCGAAATAAGTACAGGACATTTATAGAAAGAAAATTTTTTTTTGTGAACCTGGTTAAATGGTCAGCCACACTTCCCACTTATATGGCAACGTTTAAATTTATTCATAAAATGAGAGGCATGCATTACACAGAAACAAATGAAAACTCAACACAGAGAAATGCATAAATAAATAACGTAATAGTACATTACAACATGTGAACAACAAAACAAACAACGAATATCTCCCATTTACGACAGCACAGGACACCACAGACAGTGGCGAATTTTTGTTACGTATATATAATCTTGAAATTGATATATTATATGGAAAGAAATCCAAAAACTTACAATTCTTTTCACAATATTATTCCAAATAATGATCAAGTGTGTGACGCACTTATTTCCGAGGAAACTGGCAATTGACTCGTCTATACTGACAAATTAGACATGCGTGAAATGCACCAAATAAATACAAAATTCAAATCACAAATGATAAGACAAAACACAATATCAAACACAACGTACGAAATAAACCTCCCGTAAATACATGTATGTTGGATATATTAACGAGTCCTATAGCAATAATAATTCACATGCGTCAAAAGAGTCATATTCGGAAATAGGTCACGGTTTGGCACTTAGCAGACAGAACGACTTAGATGGTAAATTACAATCTAAGCCGTGATGAATGTCGTTAATAAATATAAAAAGATGTGCCAATGAGACAACTCCCCATCCAAGGCACAATTTGTAAAGGTGAGCAATAAAAGGTCAAAGAACAACATTCAACACGGAGCCTTTGATCACACCGAACAACAAGCTATCAAATGCCCAAAAATGATTAGTATTAAACCATTCAGACAGGAAAAACAACGGTCTAATCTGTTCATAAAAAAGGTACTTTCGACACAGACCGTATAGATCAACTAATTCGTGATGGTGTCTATGATATTTACAAAGTGTAATTTTTAATCTTTCCTCCTCATAACTCTGGTGAAGCTGTTTCTGTGTAAGGAGCGCACTCCTGTATTTGAAGTCCTTATAGTTTGATCATGCACAAGCATATTTGAATTAGACGAAAAAATCACGTGGAAAATTAAACTGTTAAGTCGAAAACGAACTGACAATATCATTGCATGAAACGAAAACGAACAAATGGCGCCTGAAACAAATGCTAGCTACTTAAAGTTTGTAAATCTATAATTCAATAATTACCTACTATATTAGGTATAACTTCTTCTTTGTTAATTTTCTTCTCCATGTTCAAAAGTTTTATGTCTGTTTGTAAAGAAGATTTAGAAAATATAATTTAAGACAAGTTTTTTCCAAACATTTGAAATAACACATTAGTGAAAATATTAAGCTGAATGACTTTCATTTTTGTACATAACAAAGACTATTCACTGGAGCGACTCGCACAATAATAATTCGATACCATCATAAAATGTTTCGAACTGGTATGACTTCAGTTGGAGATCAGTATCGCATGTGCTCAACATAATCAGTTCTTGAAAGAGTATCATCTGAAAATATGAAACTGTCAACAGGTTCAACAATGTCGACAAACGACTTGTATCTTGAAATAGACTGTAATCAAAGTATCTGATTAGATAGCCATTTCATTCTGTAGTACGTATATGCGAATCTAAAGGTGTGAATTAGGTGACTATCTCATTGAAATAAATTCATCAACAATTCATAGATAGATAAAGAAAGAAGCTTAGTTTAACAAACTGACTCAAATCTACATAAACTCATCAGACATACCAGACTCAATAGCTTGTACGCCAGACGTATGCTTCGACTACAAACAGCTTTCCAAATCTCAAATCAAAAAAGAAATTAAAGGTAAAATAAAGTTCGAAGTTGAAGGTCATTGAAGATCAAAAATTCCAAGATTTACTGAACAAAGCTAAGATTATCTAATCTATAAAACAAAGACTATAAAGAATCACAGGAATAATCAAAAATTAAACTCGAAAACGAACTAAAAATGTCATAGAATTAAACGGGAAACAAACGAATGGTGACCAATTTTAATTTTACTACACAGGAGTCCTTAATACAAGTGAACTATCAATCAATATTTACCTGTTGCATCTAATATGACTTCCTGCTTCAGAAGTTTCTCCTCCATTTGTAGAAGTTTTCTCTCTGTTTCAAAAGACGATTATGACAGTATGAGTAAGTTTTTTTACCAAATATTTGTAAAACAAAATAGTGACAAAAATCTCTACAGTGAGCCCTTAGGCTCCCTTTATTACGATTTCGGGATTAAATGAGGAAATATTATTAGGTTTTATACAAATTAAATCTATTTCGTAAGTTTTTGATTTTTTGAATGATATTACAACATGTTATACTGAAATATATTGTACCTTTCCAACAACTTTTTACGATAGTAGGGGCCTGGTGGCCGAGTGGTCTAAGTAGTTACTACTGTATTCACTAGCTATTCAAAATTATGCTGTGAATTCAATCCCGCTTCTGCGGGTGCACTCGACTACAATCTTAATTTACTAGCATTGTAAGTTTTCCTATAGAAGGTCGGTGGTTTTCTCCAGGGCACTCCGGCTTCCTCCACCAATAAAAACTGACCACCACGAAATAGCATAAAAGTGGTGCTTAAATGTGCCGTTAAAACATTACAAATCAAATCAAATCAAATCTTTCGATCGTATATATATATACTTAATCATGCTAATTGATTAGATAGCTATTTTATGAATAGTACGTGCATGTTGACCTGACGGTGTGATTACGGTGAACATTCCACCAAAGCAACCCCGTAAACAATTCATTTAGTATAGACCAGTTTAAGTTAACGAAAAACAACATGCTTCGTTTAACCAAGTAAGATAAGTCTAATTCAAGACATCATGATACCAGACTTAAAAGTTTGTAAGTCTGATTCACGTTTCGTATATGGTCACTTGGTCTTCTCCCGACCGGCAGTAAATGCTTGCCGAAGTGGGGCGTCCGTTTGGCTGTGCGGGATGTATCAAGTTCGCAGTCACGTCCGGTCAGAAGGGGGACGTTAAATCCGTCTCCTCGCGTAAAGAGAGTGTCACGCTCTTTGCACGTTAAGAACGCTTGCAACAACTCTTTGAGGGGTCCGTAGGTGGCCTGTTGCAAGGCAAAATTTCTGTTCTTATCCAATATATCCTCATTTTCCAGTGGCAGTCCAAATTTCCCCGACCATCATCCCAGATGGCCTCTATTGTATCAACCTACCTATTGTATTTATTGTGAACTTGTTCTCGTCCTGAATATGCGTGAAATATTTGCCACTGGACGTTAAGCAACCAACAATCAATCAATCAATCAGCTATAAAGATGATGTTCTCTCACTAAAAAATACAAAATTTGGTGACTATGTTGAAAGAATCTATCCCATCGAACTAGAGATAAAGGATACTAGAGATAAAGTTAAGTCTGCCTCATATCTTAGCTTGACTCACATCTAGAAATTGACCATGAGGGTTGGATGAAACGAATTTTTATGACAAAAGAGATGATTTCAGCTTCCCAATTGTGAACTTTCAATTTCTATGAAGCAACATCCCAGCAGCCCCTGCATACAGAGTATATATCTTCCCATTGATAAGATATTCCCAGGCTTGTATTTCCTATCATAATTTCTTTGATAGAGTGCTGTTGCTCACAAGGTAGCTATTAAACCAAGAGTCCAAATGATGAAGTTGAAATCATCCCTTTGTAAATTTTACGGACGGTATCATGAGTTGGTTGACGTTCAACTATATAAAACATTTTCATCTTTTAAGTGAAATATGAAGGAACATATGACTCGTAAATTACTTTAAAAAATGGTAAAAAAAGAAATTTCTCCCATCAAAATAATGCCTTTTAAATCAAGTTATGGATTTTATAATAATTGTGACAATGTTCTTTAAAAAAAAGTAATTTTGCTTGTATTGTTTTTAAAATGGAGATTGGAATCCTCTTGCATGTACCAGGGGTGTATTATTTTTTTTGATTTTGCAGATTGCGAGGTAATTATGAAGCATTAGATGGCGGTAAATTACAAGATGCCATCGTAGATATGACAGGTTCAATATCAGAATATATTGATCTAAAAGACAAGTCCATGATACAAAATAATTTATATGATCTAATATGGAAAAGTTATCAGATGAATTCCTTAATGGTCGCTAGTATTCATGTAAGTTATTGGAAGAATTTAAGTCAAAAAGATATTTTATTCAGCACTTTTATTGCTGATTCATAAATTTATGAATTGAAGAAATGATTTTTTGGCCTAATAGCTAGCATTGTGTGTTTTAAAGATAATCAATGAGTTTAGACTGAAAAGCAGAAAATTTTGTTGAATGGACTAAATGTTCATTATAAAATTGAGAATGGAAATGGGGAATGTGTCAAAGAGATAACAACCCGACCATAGAAAAAACAACAGCAGAAGGTCACCAACAGGTCTTCAATGTAGCGAGAAATTCCCGCACCCGGAGGCGTCCCTCAGCTGGCCCCTAAACAAATATATACTAGTTCAGTGATAATGAACGCCATACTAATTTCTAAATTGTACACAAGAAACTAAAATTAAAATAATACATGACTAACAAAGGCCAGAGGCTCCTGACTTGGGACAGGTGCAAAAATGCGGCGGAGTTAAACATGTTTATGAGATCTCAACCCTCCCCCTATACCTCTAGCCATTGTAGAAAAGTAAACGCATAACAATACGCACATTTAAAATTCAGTTCAATAGAAGTCCGAGTCTGATGTCAGAAGATGTAACCATTATTGAAGAAAATAAACAAAATGACAATGATACATACCGGTAAATAACAACAGACTACTAGCAGTTAACTGACATGCCAGCTCCAGACTTCAATCAGGCAAATCCTTCCCGTTCGGTGTTTAGTATCATACCATCATAACATATATGAGAAGAACATAACCCGTGTCATGCCAATGATAGTTTCTTTGTCAATTATGAAACAGATATATTTTAATATGCTTTATAGATAACTTTAAAGAGTTGGGTGACAGATGCTTATGTACATACATTTTTAATTTACATTGTCTACATTATTTTAAGGGTTTGTCGACCTTATTTTAAGAGTACAGATTATTTGAACAAATATTTATTTATATGTTTATTAAATGCAGTTATCTGGTGATACTATCACTATAAACCATCATGTCCAAATCCTGGCTTTCATTTACGTATAGTTATATACTCAATACTCAGATGTAACATGTAACTTAAACCTGGACCATAATCTACTGGTTCGCATAAAGTGAAAGAGGACTGTACAAAAGACATATAAAATGATATCTGTGATGTTTTGTAGTTGCCAGAAAATGCCAATACACCAGAAGTTGAGATGACCAATGGTTTGTTCGTGGGACATGCCTAGAGCATAACAGGAATTGCTTCGGTATGTTTATAGAGATTATTTTATAGTTATTTCTGTTCTAATATGCTTACTATCTTCATTTCAACATAAAATGTGATCGTGAAAAATAATGATATGAATTAGATTTGAATTTGAAAATAGATACAATAAAAGTTTAATTTTCATTAGAAAATGCATAATATATTTGTTGGTGAATTATTTTCTAATTTAAAAATCTTGCAACACTGTATTCCAAATTACTGGACCAATTGCCCTTTAATAACATGCTAGATATACCATGCTAGAGAAGTATAAGAGAAGTACATTTTTGTTGGACTTTTGCCATAATATTAATTAACATGACCATTTCTTTTGTATAAATGGATAAAACTTATACATTTAATAGTAGATCTTTGATGTAATTGGTTGGTTGCTACTCCTTTCAGGTCCAGTGGCAAATATTTCATGCATAATTAAGGGGAAAAAATAAATACAGGAAATGCATACTGCCACTGGAAAATGAGGATATTTTGGATAGGGGCAGAAATTCTGTCTTGCAATACAAGGCTACATGCATGTGGTCGATGTTAATAAAGCTATCTCACAATATAAGGAAATTATTATATAAACATGCAAGTGTCATTCAGAAAACATTTATGACAAACAATCATTTAGTAAGAAAATTACTTATTGACTTATTGACTGTTTTACAGATGAGAAATTATTTTGATATTTTTGTATTTTCACACAGGTCCCATACAGAGGCAACAATGTACGTCTTAGAAATCCATGGGGTAGATCAGAATGGAAGGGAGACTGGTCTGATCAGTAAGTTGCTTGATCTGTATTTAAAAATTGATAGAACAGAAAATGTAGGGATGCAAAAATAGTCTGATAAGTATGATGTATAAAGGATTTTCTGTGTTATATTTTGTGATACATAATACTGAATTCTATAGTTTTGATTTGAACTGTACCAACAATCTCTTGTACTCAAGAATATGAATCATTTTTTTAATTTCCATATTAAATGAAACAAAGACAACATCTGACCACCAGTTGATAACTGTTAACTAAGACTTTTACTAGTAGTAAGAATTATTTTGTGGTTTGGTACTTTTTGAATTAATTGAATAAGTCAATGGTTGAAATCTAACTATTTGTTTAATTATTGAGTAAACAAGATAAAGATATAGATAATAGATTAGTCAGACAATGACAGAGGGGATTTTTTTTCAAAATGTGAAAAGCAAAAGAAAAACGTTAATGTACAATAATAGTGGAAGATATTAGCAAAAAAAATCGAGGGAATTGTGCAAATGATGATACAATATAGCCGGGTGAAATGGCGTTCCGGCTAAATGAGAATCAAGAAGGAAGATTTCGCTCCTTAAACTTTTATTTCAGCAGTCCGGCAAGACCGAACAACAAACTCCAAACTAAATGTAATGTAACATACAAACAATAACAATATATATATAAGCACAAGCAATTAAAGGATTAAGCAGATTAACAGATGACAAATTAGAAATAACAATAGATTAAAAGAGTAATTAGTGTCCGACACGTATTTGTAAATTATAGTCCAAACTGTCACAGAGAATAAATAATGAGATAAATAGAGTAAATGCATTCAAGACCTTTGTCCAAGATTATGACACATAATCCGTGTAAAACACTTATGCCTAAATTTACGACAAAGTCTAGAATAATAAAATAAATGCAAAACCTAAATATACATTAAAACAATAGAATTACTAAAATGTTGTTTAAAACTAACTTCATTGCACAGTCCAAATAGTCCGGTCATATATTCCCGCGGCCCTGAAGACACGTCCCGGGTCTTACTATTCAACTGAAATTGTTCCGAAAGTTTCTTCTATGGTTGTGACGTCCTCGGTATCGATAGTTTTGATTTGAATAATTATCTTTTCTTGTATTTTTCCGAATATTGTCCAGTTCGTCTTCTAGTGTTGTGATTCGATTCCACATACGTTCTTTGTCGCGCTGTAATTGGTATTGCTGGTCAATTGCTTCACATCTTTGATCGTAAATACGAAGATTAGCCTCTTTAAGATCAGTAATGCTTTCCTGTAATTTTTCCAATTCTGTTTTATCATCTGCACCTTGTTTTTGAAGTTTTTCTAAATTGCGAACCACACTGTTATGCTCTTGTTTCAGCTCTTTGAACTTCTTTTCATAATGAACACTTTTGATTTCAAATTTTACTCTCTCTGAATGCACTCGGTCGTACCTGAGTCTAACGTTATCGATAAATTCTCTATTATAATCTAAGGCTGGAAAGAAATCCAGCAGTTCAATAGTGTTAAGTTCCGCACAAGGAAAAATGGACATAGCTTTTTGTTCTTTGAATAGTCTCATTCTTTCTGCGTCACGACGTAACTTCGATTTCGATTTCACTTTAACAGCTTTCACGTCCGGTTGTCCATGAAAATGACACATTTTGGCAAAATGTCCAAAATTTCTGCACTTATAGCAAAATGACGTTTTTGCTGTACATTGTCTAAAATGAAATTGATTGTTCACAGTCTTTCCACAAAACGTACATAGGCAGTTGTCCATATGTTGAAAGTTTCTTGTCTGACAGGTAGTTCCATGATCAGGCATCTGGTATTTCCAGTCTCGGCCAAAATTTATGTTTCTCCGCGTATCCATTTTTCTGTTTGCTGGGGGTCAGCTTCACAGGTAGAACAAGGTATCCGATAGATGCGTTGCCCGGATGTCCCAACACCAGATATTGCTGGTCGATGGCTTTTTAAGTGTAACCTTCTTATGCAAATTTGCATAATAAAAATCTACCGAAATTGCGCTAATAGTAGCTCCAGAATCAACCATAGCCATACCAGAATGATTTGCAACCCGAATTTTAATTAAATTTGATGCTTTTGTGTTATTTAAACCTGTTGCCGAAATGAATTTTGATGGTTGCGCCGAAAAATGTTTTGGTTTTGATCTACACATTTTTGCTTTGTGGCCTATGGATTTGCATTTATTACATTTTATTCTAATAAAGCGACATTGAGATGGTATATGGTCACACTCACCGCATCTGTAGCATGGGTTACGTCTGCGTTGTCGTCTTTGCGGTCTGGTACGATGTTGAACTTTGCGATCATCAAGAAGTGGTTCCACCATTGTCGGACTTGTAGTAGGTTGTTGTAGCGCTTTGCTGTTTACGGCACTAATTTGTTGTAGCATCTTCTCCATTTCCGGTTGCAGTTTTGTGACGATATTTTCCTGCATTCTCTTCTGGTCTTCCTCTAATAGACATTTCGATGTCGCTTCTACTGAACGCAGTCGATTTTCAGCTTCCGCTACTGTCTCTGGCCATTTACCGAAGGCCATTTGTCGCATAAGCTCAGGTTTACATTCATTCCGGAGCTTCCATAAAGTAAATTGTTCTCCATAATCGTGGTTTTCAGATAAAACATGAAGCCGGTTAATATAGTCTGACACTTTTTCATCTTCGCGTTGAGATAGGTTTATTAGTTCAGTACTAGTTTGAAAATTTTGTCCTGAAGAAAATTCGTATTTCTTTAAAAACTCGCACTTTAAATTGTTTTGACTTTTTGTTACATCCTCTGACAATTTGTTATACCATATCTGTGCATTTTCTTCCAGAAAAAGTGGAAATGCATTACAAAATTTAGATTCCTCGTAATATAACGAAACGAAGTTTTCAAATAATTTCCACCAACGACTTGGGTTTTCGGTAAAGTCACCTTTGAATTTAGCTAATATTTTCGTAGGGTCCATTTTGAAAGTAGTTGTACAGATCTAGAAGTTATATAATTAAAAGTTAAGCATAGTTATGATAGGAATATGTCCAATGTAAACGAAAAACACATTTTTCTCTTCTTCCGTCGTTTCATTTCTCGCCAAAATTTTGTCAATAGCACTTATAACGAAATTTGTAAATTATAGTCCAAACTGTCACAGAGAATAAATAATGAGATAAATAGAGTAAATGCATTCAAGACCTTTGTCCAAGATTATGACACATAATCCGTGTAAAACACTTATGCCTAAATTTACGACAAAGTCTAGAATAATAAAATAAATGCAAAACCTAAATATACATTAAAACAATAGAATTACTAAAATGTTGTTTAAAACTAACTTCATTGCACAGTCCAAATAGTCCGGTCATAATGCAAGCATGAAAATTACCACAAAGCATCATTATTATATACTTTGTAAGAAATAACTGCTGGCCATTAAAAAAAAAAAAATTTTCAAGATGGCCACGGCCATTTTCTAAAATGGCTGTTTTCTTTAGTTTGAAAATACTGATTTTTCTGTAAAACTTTTCTTTGCACTTCTTTAAGTAAAAACCAATTACCAGGTTTGGTGGCTACCTTCCTTACATCACATGTTTATTAAAAATGAATATTTGACGTATCCAGTATTTGCGCATGCGCGAAAATATAACAAAATTCTTTCAAAAACATTTGAACTATTTACTATATATTTAGTGTTTTTGGATTTCGAATGATATTATGGATTGGTTTAATAACATTTTTCAAGGTTATGATACACATGTGTTTCACACTTTTGCGCATGTGCAAACTATTTATAGACTCAAGAGCGATTTGTATGCACTACCAGGCAATTCTCAGGTATTCGAAAATGTAGTTAATCTGGAGAAACATTAAATGTAACTGCAGATCAGCCACTTTTGGAAATGCCTAAGCAAATTCAGTGGGAATGGCCTGATTTGTAAGGAAAATATAAGTGTATCGTCATGTTTGGTGAATTGCACATTGAATATATATTGCGTGATAAGGGATAGACATGTTGTCTTACTGAAGCCAATATTGCAACACCAAGAACGGCAGATTATTTTTATGTATGTTCAAATGTACTTAGGACTAGACAGGCGCATCAGACAACTGCATGTATTTTGCTTAAAAATTGTTAATTTCAGATTATGAAAGCTAAACTCAGAATATATAATTATGTCATGACTCTGTGACGTTCAATGATTTAAAAGACTGGTGTAAGGAAATAGAGTCATCTCGACCACAGTTTAATTCCTGGCGTTCAATTATAAATTAAGAACTTCTTCTGATTTTGGTATTATGCTCATTTCATGAGTTAGACAGTCCATATAAAGCATGATAGCGTATTGTTTTAGGTCTTGATCGTGTAAATTATGCTCGATCGTTACCGACTCATCTCCGAGATATGACTTCCCTTCCCGAACATCACCCACAGGTGGCAATGGAATTTGAAAATGACAATTTCACTGTACGTAAGACCAGTTAATTTCATTCTTGTAATACAATTGATCAGGCACAAAACAGTATAATGCAATTGTGAAGGGAGATATTGGTACCATAGGATTAACCGAAGATCCCATTTAGACAAATGGATGGTAGCTGGACCAGGAGTCAGTATACTAGAAGATTAATTTGAAAGATCTAGTGGTTTGGGTCATTCTAAAACAGACGAACGACATAATGAAGACTCTTCGAAAACACAAAAAGATTTCTTTAAACAGCTTTAAAGGCTTTGCAAGTATGAACGAGTTTGGAAATTCATTTCTAGAAGAGTCGTCAGATTTGTAAAAAAAACCCCTTCATTTAGGAAATTGTTGATTCGGAAACAGGTAAGATATGTAAATAAACTCCAAGACAATATATATATAATGGCTATTTCTGAAACAATCAAGGTTATTCTTCATTGTCTGTTGTGTCTAAAAGTCCAATATAATACTCGGTGCAGTTTAAGATCTAGAAGCCATTTACATTAAGTTACTCTAATATTTAACAAATTAAACTGCCGATATTAGAAAGGCTGTCACTTAGATGTCCATTTTCTATGACAAACTACTTCCCTAAAACACATTTTGGGATTTGTAAGATAATGTTTAAGTCCCTGTTGTACATTTGTCAATGAAAAATGTTTACAACTACAGACAGACATTAATGGACAAGAAAATGAAAATTATATTAATTATTGGCGACGCCGGTATCCCCACTGATCAGTGCTCTTTTGTTGTTGTAATTCCAAACTATTGTAATAATATTGTATGAAGACCTTGATCTTCAAAGGAAGATATCTTTAAGGTTACTTTTTGGTCGTTTGTATAAAATTTCTATTTTTATAAATGTGTGACAAAAATGCAGTTTAGGCATAAAACAACATTTGTAATTTATGATCATAATTATAATCTATAATTAATTACCCGTTTGATCAATGCGTTAACGAAAAATACATATAAAATCAGTCTTTTATCCTTGGTTGTTATGAGACGCGTTAATTGTTGCTAGGGTGCTCTCTTCGAGGTCCGCGCTCTTGGTATATAAAGACACCGGTTCATAGTGCAAGTGGCTCATTTGTTATTTGGCCGTTGAGGGTTAAACATCGGGAAGAAAATACCAGCAAAGAAAGAAGTTAGAATTCAGAAGTTTGTAGACCTAGTTGAGTTGAAAGCGTTGTGGTTTTGAAGCAAGCGGTTTTTAAAGTCTTTACGATTGTTGCAAGCTACCGGGTTGTTCCGACACTGTAATTTCTCTCGGGAATGGTCGCAGTCCCTCGAATAGGTGGTTGGTAATGGTCTGGTGACTTTTGTGCTTCGGAGACTAAGTTTTACAATTATTGCAAGCTACCGCGTTGTTCCGAAACTGTAGTTTCCCTCGGGAATGGTCACAGTCCCTCGAACAGATAGCTTGTAATAATCTGGTGACTTAGGTGCTCCGGAGATTAGGTGCTTCAAAACTAGTTGTCTCAGGAACTAGGTGCTTCAGAGACTAGTCATTTCAGGACTAGGTGTTTTAGAGACTGGGTGTCTCAGGACTAGGTGTTTCAGGAACCTAGGATTTTTGAAGCTTGTTCTAAATCAGTTGGGACCTCGGAGTCAGTGAAAGGATCAAGGATAAATTGAGGTTATATAGTTTTCAGACTACTTTTTGATATAAAGTTATTTGTGTAAATAGTGTTATTTCTTTATTAAGTTTCAAAGTTTAGAAACTGGTTTTGTAGTTTTTAAGAAAGGCCTCGATCCAAGTTGTAGTTAGGTTTCCGAGTTAATTAAAAGATTGATATTGGAGTATCTCAGATTCTGTGAAAACGGATACGAACATATAGTTCATAAGCCAAACACGTTACAAATGTACCATATGCCATCCTCCAAATGCTCGCAGTTAATCGTATCAGACATCAAAAGTTATATTTTTGAATTTTGTCTTGCATATTTACATTTTGTTCCCGAACCTTTTATGTGAAGTGCAAATCTGCACACACTATCAAACTAACCCATTTGGATATAGTTCGTGCATATTTCAATACAGGTGTCTGAGCGTAGCTCGTAAATACAGTGTGTTACAAGATGTGTTTACAAATTTGATCATGTGTGTAAATAGTTATCAAAGGTACCAGGATTATAATTTAGTACGCCAGACGCGCGTTTCGTCTATATAAGACTCTTCAGTGACGCTCATATCAAGTAGTTATATTTTTGTGTTGCAATTTTAAATGAAACTAGTGTAGCCTAACTTATCTGCAGTATAAAAAATCATATTAGATCAATAAGGAAAACAGAACCTATTTTGTTTTCGTCACAACACTGCTGAATGGCTCAATGTAACTGCCTTTCCACGTTTTTGAGCGTCATACAACACAGCTTCTAAATTTTCCTTATATCAATAAGCGTTGTACATGGATAAACAGATACAAAACTTTGTAAATTAACAATTTATTGCCAAAATTTTATAAAGGCGAGTGAGGAGAAAATTGCAATTAAAAACTATGAATCTTATAATTAAAAAGCGATATGTATGCATACTTGTCCAGTCTTAATAAATCGCAAGAATAAATGCGCGCAAAAAGAATTAACAGTATCTATAGACCCTTTTCATCGAACTATAAACCTACACAGCTGTCACTGGTAACAGAACATGACCATAAACACTATATACATGCACACCGGAGAGATCAGTTCGATGTCTGTTAAAAAAAACAAACTGTTTGTGACATTTAGTCCCTTGTCGTATATATACCGGACAATAGTTCTGTCAGAAGCAATCAAGTATGCTGTCTCTATAACATCTCGGAGAGGAATGAAAGCAGTGTTTTCTGATAAGAAATAGCTAATATCAATTTACCTTGATCTATAAATTGATTTGCATGGAGACTCCTTGTACATTTTTTTTCACAAGAATGTAAATTGATTTTGACCTCGTATTTCAGAAAATAAATGGATTTCTCAGAAAAAATGTCCCTTCGGAATATAAACGAATGGAAAGGTAATCAACGTCTAAAACAAACTTCCGAAAATTATACGAAATGACAGACGTATCGAATGGCACTTAGTCTCAACTTGTATAACACATTTTGAACTGTCATGAGCGCATGAAATAAGAACAGATATTTTTAATTCGACCTTCAAGGACATCCCGAAGTTAAAATACAGCAGCGAATCCAAAAAATGATCGAGGAAAGGTGGTCTAGAGTTGAGACAAACCAGGTTCGGATTAATGTTTAGATCTTGTTTAAATCCTGTATATTACTACATTAGGATCCCTATACGCCTCACCTGTATAACCTATCAAAGATAAAACCTTTATATCAATTTTGATTGTGTTCAAGCATAATTTATCTATGTCTTTTCTGTTATTTTTAATTTGATCTTTTCCTTCAATTTTAAGAATTCATGCAAAACCTGTTTTGTTAGTATCTTAATCATACTTAGTAGACTTAGTACTGTTTCACGGACATTTCTTCGGCGCTACTATGGGCAATGTTTTGTAGTAATATATAAGTCCGATAGTATGGTCCGAGATGACCAAAGTAACGTCTACGAACCAAACGATCTGCATAGCATATTATTTACAGTATATTGTGTTGATTTAGTGTACAGATCGATTTGTGTTCGTCTATAGTTATATTTTGTTTGTTATGTTCATTAAATGTTACACCATTTTAAATATGATAAGTTCCTGCAAGGTTACCAAGTCTAATGTATGACTTGCCTCATATTTAGCTACGTATATTTCACTAATTAGTTATTATTTAATTTCGGACAAAATCATTTACGTCTAGATCTGCTTTGCTTTAAATTATATTTATTCTTTTTTTTCAGATGTTGGAATTCATTTATGAGGAAAAGTTTCCTTGTTCATATATAGTTGAATATTTTATAAGGAATCAACCTAAGAAACATAACTCAAATTATTTTTTAAAAACGAAAAGGTAAAAACAAATATAATTTAAAAGCAACATATATAAATGTTTCAATTGTACATATAACTGCTACTTTTAACAGATTGTAACAAAATACCAACAATAATGCCTTATAAAAACAAACGGTTCAACTTATTGACAACTGACTCAGTTATTTTTTTGTCCAAATTAACATTTTTACCCAGTGATAAAGGTAATTAGTTTTCTTTACTCTTCAGTTAATGTTGAGACGTTAAATATTTCTCTTTCATGACTATGAAATCGCATATTAGATATTTTACTTTAATCTCCTTTTAGAAGTCTTTTACGAAACAAGTGGTTTTTTTTATTATCAGTATTTGATCTCTTATACTTCCTTTTTCCAATTTTCACCTTATTGTTATTATCATAATATATTTCTTCCTTTTGATTTTTTACCTCTAATTCTGTTCATCTTTGACAAATTTTAGTTTAATACATGTCGTATATGTAACATTTTATAATCACACCGAACGACACACAACAATATAATGTAGGTGTTCAGAGTACAAAATTATAAATGTCAAATATAAGTGAATCTAAAGTGTATAAGACTATAGTGTATTTTGTGATATTTTACATGATTTAGAATGTTATGCTATTTCATCGCATTTCTTTCTGTGTAATGAATTAGATGAAACGTATGTGCTATATATATATATAGTGTTTTCATACAAAATTAGAGTTCATCTTTTATCCCTGAAAGATCGAACATTGTAATCTTGTGCATACTTCCCTGGTTATTACATTTGTACAATGTAAATTATATAAAATGGTTTATTTTCAATAAATGTATGTCATGTCTTAAAAACAGACGACTTGCTGATAGATATATAATAGTAGATCAAAATGCTGATTTAGTATCCAAAGAGCTTTAGACAAATAGATGATGCTCTTTAACGTAATTGCAATTATTCCTGATTTTGATCTTGCTATCTGGTCTGCCAAAAATTATTATGCCAAAATATACAAAATGCATTTTTAGCATGAAGGAGATTTTAATGAGTTTTTAACACTATAAAAACATAAATCTTGAACATGCTGCATGTGAGTAACCAACAATAGTAGTTTTACCTATCATTGTTTTTTCTTTGTGTAGCTGTATGAATGAAGCAATTTACAAGTAATACTGTAATAGAGTATATTTAATTTATCCAGCCGTAACTAAAAAAATATTGTCATTCCAAAACTTTTCTCAATGATATGACGCAACAACCATCAGATCTGTATTCAGGAGTACAATACGTGTTTGGTACGTCTCCCAACTTTGTGTATAGGGTTTTCCTGTTCTTTGTACAATTTCCTTCTAAATCGAATTCTCGAAACAATGATCAAAACTTGAAGCCTTGTAGTAACTGCTTATGGAACCGAAAAATGCAATGGTGTCCCACATGTGACATGCGTACTTAGCATTGGAAGGAATAATAACTATATTAACCGGCCAGGATGGTCACATTGTTAAAACGTATCGATATGCTGGAGATTTGAAGTATTTGCTGAGTACGTCTGTCACAATGTTAGTTGGACAAGTTATTCTTACATCTGACGACATCGTAGTGTAATGGTAAGCCCCGCTTTCTACACCATCTGGGTACAGGGTTAACGCTTTTGAGTATTATTTCCGGAAAATGTATCCAGATGCACCTGGACGTATTTGTGATAGTTATCCTATGTCCAACTGTTTAAATCTAAATATGACGGATTAAAATCTACTTCTTTACCAGTTGTACCTGAAACTTTAATATCTTTCTGCACAATTTTACTTTTGAATAAGGTTCTTGTCTGCTACACGAAACGCTGTAAAATTTGATTTATGTGAGGTTTTGATTTTTGCTATTTGATAAGGAACTTTCCTTTTAGAATTTTCCTTGTAGTTCAGTATTTTTTATGAGTTTAGATTTTACATATGATAAGTTCCTGCAATGATATCAAATCAAATGTATGTCTTGCCTCCTTTTAGTTATATTTTGTTATTTTTCTTCTTTTTCCTTTATTTGATATGACTTAAATTTGATTTGTCCTCATCTGTGCGCTTCATCATGCAAGCATATTTAAGATTTATGTTTTTAAGCTGTGTACTGACACCCTTTTTAGATTTCAATTTTATTTTCTTTATATCTTAGAGAAATGAAGGCTTCAGAGCAAATGTAATTTGATATTCATCTCATCAATACTTCCAAGGGCCATTTCTCTTTTAAAATAAATGATCGGCACTGATTTTCGAACTCGTCCTATACATTGCATCGGTGCTGATGTTCAAACTCGTCCAAGAAAATCCTGCTATAAAGCAATAATATACTTTTCATAAAAATCTGGAAAAAAATGTACTCTTAAGAGCGCTAACAAGACAAAAAAAAATAAGAAATTACATTGTAAAGAGATTTTACTAGTATTATAAAAAAAATCTTTAAAGGCATAGTCAGCAACTCTAAAACAATTGCCATGTTAGAACAAAACAAATGTTAAACAGAAGCAAAATATTCGTATCCAATTCTTTTTTTCATGTTAGGAAATCATTCGGGAAACCATATTTCTGACTTAAAAGAAGAAGCAGAAAATCAAAATCAAAAGTCTCCGAATACACCTACAATACCATGACAAACTAAAGTTCACAAAATACTAAATAAAAAAATCTAAAAACTGAGCAACAAGAATTTATATAAAACCCGAGGATGATGTCAGTTGCTCGGGAAGGGTGAGCAAATCGCGTTCAACATGTGGCAAACGTTGTGTTCTTTTCATTGATATCGGTGTCTATTACTATTATGTGATATCAAAATCAAGTAAGTGTTGATAAAATTAAGGCCTCGACAATTGGAACATATTTGAAGTAATTTGAGACACATATATTCCATAACGGTATCTATATCTGATCAGCCATCAATATAATATTTTAAAATAACGTAGTACTTGCCAACAATTACGGTAAAGTCTATCCCTTTACCCTGCTTCCACATATCAAACGGAGGTTCTGGAACAACATATTCTGAAACCAATGAAAAAGATGTTTGTTTTGCCGAAGAAATTGACAAAAAAAAAAAGAAAAGATAATGAATAAGTTTAATATCAAGCATTATATCATCATTATTATGATCAGATTAGTTTGTTTAATTTGATTAGAGCCGGCTACATTATTATCGATATAGAGTATGTTCTTGTGTGTTTTGTCGGCTGTGTGCTAGTGTATGTTCTTACTCGGCACAACATGTTCGTTAGGGGTTATACAAAATCTATATTTTTAAATGCAAATCATAGTAATAACATTAACGGTACCAATTTTTCTGCACCAGATTCGCATTTCGACAATACATGTCTCTTCAGCGATGCTCGTGGCCAAAATATGTAAAATCCAAAGCTTATATAAAAGATGAAGAGCAATAATCCAAAGGTTCCAAAAAGTATAGCCAAATCCGTGAAAGGAATCAGAGCTTAAAATGCACTGTCCCCACTATGTTACATGAACATGCACTCAATTCACCATTTTAAAAAATTATGCATATTCGGTAATATTTTAAAGGCATCAACTTAAGCGTTATGATTGGCTAACAACGTGATAAAAAATGGAGATTTAATCATTGTCCGCTTAGTTAGGAGTAATACATATAGATTCTTAAAACAAAATTTGTATATTGATACAATGCATGACATTGATATATTATTTGTATTTAATTTCTATGCATTTGTTTAATTGATTTTGTTTTATGATTGGATATGAAAACTAAAGAAGATGTGGTATGATTTTTAATGAGTTCTAAAGAAGTAGTTGTTCGTAAATATAGGCAACTGAAGGGCTTTCAACAATGAGAAAAAAAACATACCATAAAAGTGTTTACATGAAAAATATTATTCTCAAGGCCCTCTGACAATGAAGATTCGAGAAGACCAAATACGGTAACCTTCAATAAAGAGATACAAAAATATATTCATCATAGATACCAGGATTGAATTTTTGTATATGCGCCATACATGCATTTCGTCTACAAAAGACTCATCAATGACGCTCGATAAAAAAATGTTAAAAAGGCAAAATAAAGTTTGAAGTTGAAGAGCACTGATACAGCTTTTTGAGTATGTAAATAATAAAAACAAATTTGTGTTAGAAGGATTTTCAATGTTTCTTTTGAAATGCTCAATGTTGCATACTGTTTTAATTATTATCCATTCAAAACTATCATAATATCTTTTAACAGTGAAACAAATTGTAAAAAAAAATATAAGATTATAATGTTACTTATTGCTCAATGTGATAGTTTGTATATTCAGTGAGCAGATATCATAAGGAATAGCATATGAAGAATTAAAGGCACAGTTTAGTACCACAGATTCCTAAAGATAAAATACATTATATTGTATTTCGTTTAATTTTACCATCACTCTTTTCCAACGCCATTGGACGTCCTATAGGTAAAGTGTGTGCCTTATTGTTAAGATATTTAATGGTCACTTACAATATAAGGGTTTCCTCCGAAGGTTTGTATGTTCCGTTTAACCCATTTGAGTGCCAGTTGCTGATTTATAAATCCAATTGCAATATTTTCAGAGGTTTGATTTGCTGACCGAGCTGTTAAAATAGATAAATCCATAAAGCCGAAAGCATTAAGACGGTAATGCAGACATCAACGACATTTGTAGAGTTTGAAATTAATGCATTCGGGATGCAAGTTGGCCAGTTTCATCCAGAAAACTCTAAATTTCAGCCATGAATCCAAACCACTACTGGTAGAGTAGCATTGGTGTTAAGTGTCCATATCTTGACGTCGAGACAATCTTCACTTCCAACTATTTCACTATAATTGTGAGGATTTCTTTGAATGCAAACATTTCCAAAATTTAAGGCTTTGAACGTTCCTTTCCAGCATGTTCCACCAGTTTGGCTTAAGGTTACTGGAGGATTCCATCTTAGATCCCGTAAAGGAGGAACTGCATACGGTATTCATTTTAAAACAAAGACTTGGAATCCTATAGCAGGGCCGCAATCTGTTGTAACTAAGGACGATTAAAATTTTTTGAGACTCCTCTGCCCATTAGATAACTATATAAATAATATATCAATGATGAAAAGTCCATTTTTATTTCCTCGCGTATAAAAACAATTTATTTTAACATAAACACAAAAAACATTTTAACACAAAATTTAGTTTTAATCAAATCAGATATTGATATGTTATAATCTAGGTAAATACATAAACATGCATCGTTTAATCTGTTGTGCCCGTTTTAAGACAGGAAACATGGAATTCGACAGTGATCAACTCTTGTTGATATTTCTCTTTATGTAATCTGGTGTTCCTGGGAAATCTAGAATTTTGATTGGTCTTTGTCAAACTTGTGCAATTGTCTTCGTATAGTCTGATAGCTCGGCATATTGACTGGCACCTATTCGTTTGAAATACACTCTTTTAAACTCTTTTGTAGTTTGGCATGTGTTGTGAGGTTTCGGTCGCCTTGATAGAAACCCATATTTGCATTTCTTGGTATTCTTGTAGTATTTAACATTCACTCTGAGGACATACAATGTAAAGTATACATTACATGGCGGTATTTTGGATTCTTTTTAATTTAGTTACCATTTGTTACACATTAAAATGAATCTTAAAATCAGGAAAAGAACAGTACAGCAGGTAAACGTCCAGAAAACAATTACTGGTAATTGTTTTTTTTTATATAAATTTAAGATCTATAAATGGACGGAATTTACGTACATGGGGCGAAAATACATTTATCACTGAAAATTGCCATTTGAGATACAACAGGGAACACGACAATTTTCAGAGACACGCCGTCATTTAGCTAGCTATGAAACCAAGATAAATCCACCTTTTTCTAAAAATAAGAAAATTCAAGTCAGGAATATGACAGTTGTTGCCCATTCGTTTGATGATTTGAGCTTTTGATTTTGCCATTTAATTACGGACTTTCCGTTTTGAATTTTCCTCAGATTACGGTATTTTGTTATTTACGTTTCAATACGTTATGCTTTTGTCGTTTTAACATTTGCTTCTTCTACAAAACATTCTTTTTACCTATAACCAGGTGATCACAAATAACTTTTAAATCATAACAGTTGGAAATTCGAATGGTATTAGGGGTCACTCCGGTTTCTATGGAGCTCATTCTTGATTCATCATTAACCATTCTGTAGTGCATAAAATAAGTTTTTATTAACTTTTTATTGTTTTGAAAATAACTGTATTATCGAATTCATGGGACAAAATCACCACGCACCCGTGAGAAACAGCATTTTATTTCTGAATTGTATTATTGTTGCCATAGTATGTTTTTTATTGCTTTTCGTATCTACTTATTTTTCATAATTAAAAATTAATATTACTAAAAAACTGGTCTTATAAGTTTTTTAGTTAAGCTCAAACATGGAAAGTGAATACATTTTTTGTAATTAATTTAGCATGTTTAAATTTATTAATTTATCCAGGCGTAGTTGAAAAAATTGTTCTCATTCCAAAAATGACACATTTCAGCATGATAAGACGACACAACTGTCACATTTGTAGTCAGAAGACCAATGCTTGTTGGATAAGTCTTCCAGCTTTGTGTATATGGTTTTCCTGTAGTGGCAAAATGAACCATTTCCTTCTGAATCGATTTTTCAAAGATTTGATCCCCTTTTGTAGGTTTATAATAGCCGCTTATGGACCCGAAAAATGCAATGGCGTCCCACATATGACATGCGTAATGAGCCTGGAATGGAATACCAACTATGTTGACTGGCTGGTATGGCCAAAAAGTTAAAACGTATCGATAAACTGGAGATTTGAAGTATTTGCTGAGTATATCTGACATGATATTATTCGGACATGTGACTCTTAAATCTGACGTCATTGTTGTGTATTGGTAAGCTCCACTTTCTACACCATCTGGATACAATTCTAAAGCTTTTGCTGACAAATTTCCGGGAAATGTGTCGAGATACTTGTGAACATATTTGTGATAGGTATCCCATGTCCAGCTGTTTAAATCTAAGTGTGATGGCTCAAAGTCGACCTCCTGACTAGTAGTACCTTTAAAACATTAATGCATGAAACGTTTAAATAAACTGGTGGAGTCTATTCCTTTCGCGATCGAATTGATTAAATGATGTCGTAAAATGTTTCGAAAGTCTATTCAGCTAGCGAAATTTAGATAGAACTCATTTGGTATTCGCATAATTGTCGAAATGAGCATCATTGGCAGTAAAAAATGTAACCGTTAATGTCATTTTCACAATCGTAACTATATATATAATGATATTGTGCTCATCTTATTTAGTTTTGAACGGGGAAACTTTTTGGGTTTCCCTTACCAAGTTATTTACTTTGCCAATGCATATTACTCGAAGTGAACTTATTTCGAGTCCAAACACCTCTCAAACAGTGCTAATTACATTTTTTCTAACCGGTCTCATAATCTGAATTCTTTGCTTTTGTGAACCTTATTTTGTGTTTGCTTAACATATAACTATTCAGGTAATCCTAAACGCATCATGAAATTTTGAAGAACTTGGAAGTGAAGATATAATTGTTTGCTGTGTTCCAATTTCATCTTGTTAATTTATCATTTGTCGATTGATTTTCAAATTATTGTTCATTGGAGATGTGTAAACCAATTCAATCAAGAAAACAAACTGTTTTATCTTTATACAAATCGAGAAACCAGAAACACTTGTGAATAACATAAAAAAACGACAACCACAGAACAACAGGTTTCTGACTTAGAACTGGTGCCGAAAAATTCAGTGGGTTAAACCTTTTAAGAGCGCTAACTTTACCCCTAAGCTGAAATAGTATTGTAACATTACAACATAGAATGTCATTAAAATGTCATTAGAAAGACATACATCAAGGTAAAATGACTGATGGAATAACTCAAACCGAAACCGGAGCGAAACCGGGGTGTTTACAGTGTTAACTTCCCCTTCTTTGCATGAATCTGTTGCAATTCGATTCAAAATTCAGTTAAAATGTCAAAATTGGTTAAAGGTCACAATTAGAAAATTAAGTTCAGATATGCATGATATGTACTTATCTTAAACCGCCGAAAATGTCTCATCATATTAAATTTACGATAATAATCTAAAATGTAAAGTGACGTACCAACAATAACGGGGACGTCTATCCCTTTTCCCTGCTTCCACATATCAAATGGTGGTTCGGGTACAACGTATCCTGAAATAAAATAACATGATTTTATTTGCAACAAAAAAAAATACGTTTCATGTAACGCAATATATCACACCATCTTAAATCAGTTGGTTACAAACATGAACTGTAAAGCATGTGATACTATTTAAAGAAAGACAATATTTATTTGTCAGTTAATGTGTGTGTGCGTGTTAGTGTATTTTCACTAGTTAATTCTTGGTTTTTTTTTTATCAGAATGAGAACAAAATAACACTGGATTATCATTGTAAGAATATATTTCCCTTATGGCTATCTAATACACTTTTATTTTGATAGGCAAAAATCTTCTTCGAATGCTACCTTCTAAAATCCTTCTACATTCAATTTGTTCGATAGCTTTTTTTGCAAATTACTGGCGATGAAAACGCCACAGGACATTGAGCCAACAACAAAATAAAAGAATCATTCAAATATCTATATACTGTTCTGGTTATATTATTGAAATAAATAAGATAAAAGATATGAGATATATAGCCAGGAACCGGATGATCAATGGTTGTCGTTTGTTGATGTGGTTCTTAAGTGTTTCGCGTTTCTCGTTTTCATATATGGACTAGACCGTTGGTTTTCTGGCTCGTTATGATCCAGGGCTCCGTGTGGAAGACTGTAATATGATCAATAATAATTTACTTTTACAAATTGTGACTTGGATTGAGAGATTGCACTCATATTAAAGCTTCTAATATCTATATACAATAAAATTTTAACTCACCATCCACAATACAAATAGCCCCATCAAAGTAGTTTCGTACTGGCAAGTCCATTTGATCCTTCATAGCCCAATAAGGATAGACAGTCCATGGAATTGCATGAATAATGTCATCTGCTGGTACATTCAACAGACAATTTATGTCTGAACAGCCTGTGTTGTTGAGAAACACTAAATTATCTTTAGATGCGTCCTCTAAGGTTTTATTGTAAACAGGTGACGCACTCATCATCCATGCACGATGAAATAGTCCATTTGACAATGGAGATGCGAGAAGACCGATAATGCTAGTTCCCCCTGAACTCTGACCGAATACGGTAACCTCAAATAAAAATAAAGAGGTAATTAATCGTTTTATGCGCAATTATTGAATAAAAAAGTGTAAAAAGGATTTTCATGAACATAATATGTATATGTATAAAATAAGAATAGCAGTTAAACGTTAGTTAAATAAAACTTCAGCTATGTCACATGTATTTATCGAAAACCTGTCTTGTACTTGCCTTTTTATAATAACTATGTATTTTGAACTCTATTTCAAAGGTCTTTCTCTCTAATAATGACAGTTTTCCCAGTCTCTTGAGTGACCTATTTATATAAGTTTTCTTTAAAGTGAACTAAGACGAGACTCAAAAACTACATATTCACCAGTTTTTTTTTCTGATTAAACATGTTTATGTTGTGTTTTAAAAACTTTGTCTTCCTCATTGATATTTTGTTGTAATATTGGCAACTGCACATTGCACTAAAAATAAATAATCAAGCTTAACCTTTTAACATTTAACGTTCTGTTTCACCCATTGAAGTGCAGTCAACTTACCAAATCAGGGTTACCGCCGAAACTTTTGATGTTCCGTTGCACCCATTTAAGTGCAAGTTGCTGATCCATGAATCCATAATTTCCAGACGATCTATGTGCCGACCGCGCTGTCAAAATATCTAAAGCCATAAAACCAAAGGCATGAAGACGATAGTTCATGCTGACATAAACGACGTTTGTCGAGTTTGCAAGTTGTGCAGTTGGGCTATAGGTCGGCCAGTTTCCATTTGATAACTGCAAACTTCCACCATGAATCCACACCATAACTGGTAGATCAGCGCTTGAGTTTAGCGTCGGCGTCCACACATTAAGATAGAGACAGTCCTCACTACCTATTATTTCGCTTGAATTGTCTGGATTTCGTTGTATGCACGTGTTTCCAAATGTTGATGCATTGAATGTTCCTTTCCAACAAGTCCCGTCAATTTTGCTCAGGGCCTCTGGAGGAGCCCATCTTAGATCACGTAAAGGAGGAACTGCATATGGTATTCCCTTGAACACAAAGGCGGGGGAATTTATTCCTAAAACAGGACCACAATCTGTTGATACAACGGCTGGTTGATGAGAAACGGTGCCGCTACTCACAGCTATAGTATATATGAGACATAGTAATTGTAAAACTTCCATTATGATTTGTAACATATCTATAATTATCTATAACTGACCTGTTATCAGGAAAGTAGTGTCACAGTTATTTATAATCTCTCCACATGTTATAGTGCCTTTGTCAAGGTTGAAAACTTGTCAGTAGTCATTTGTCGTATTTTATGAATTTCCGTTATTGTATTTTATTACATAATTTTATTAATTGTGATTAAACATTTACAATATTTGTAGCAATACAAGTTTAGTCAAACAATAAACAACAAAATAAAAAGCAAAATAATCTACGAAAGTTAATCAAATAGACACAAAAACATAAGTGATAAATTTATAATATTACAATATTCAATATCCTGCTACAATAAGACCTCTGTCCTCAATTCTAATGACATTTTAATAAAGAAGTCAATAATTATAACATGTCTATAGGAAGCGGGGTTTAATATATAAAATAATTTTTGATCATCAGGTAAATGAATAAAATGTTCCATCATCTAATTGTATATCATTATAAAAATTGTGTCTGATATTTTCGTTTACCTTGCAATGGAGAATAAAATGAAATTCATCTTCGATGACTTTGCAGGTTTAACACAGCTTTGTTCTCGAGGAATTTAAATGTAACGACCATTTTATATTTAAAGACCATGGTCACTTATACGAAGTTTAGTAAAATATATTCCTGATAGAAAAATCATTGAACATGCAATGAGTAAAAATTTGCTTCAAGTGAAGGTTTTAAAAGATTTTATACATAAAAAGTTTGCTACTTTTGTCAATTTTTGTCTATTTTACTTTTACATAAATCTCTATACAAATGTAATAGTCATTTTTATTTTCTGATTTTAAATTACTTTCATCTGTAATATTCTTACAATTGGCCGCTTTTTCTTGGAGGCTATTGTCTGGTAAGACATTTTTAGCATATGTATACCAAGAATATAAAACTACTATTAAGGATATTTTGTATCGTTAACAATGAGACAACTATCCACCAATCTTGTATACATTTCATAAGTTTATTTTAAATTTTCAAACCGAAAAAACATTTTGTATCATATTGGTTATATATAACTATTTTTTTGTACATCTTTATATCTTCAATATGTTTGATATAACGTTATTAGATGAGGAACTTTTATTCATTAAACCCCACTTCCTTTAGACATATTAGAATTATTGGCTTCTTTAAAAAAAAAAGGTCATTAGAACTGAGGACAGAGGTCTTATTGTTACATAGATATTGAATATTGTAATATTATAAATTTATCACTAATGGTTTTGTGTCCTTTGGATTAACTTTCGTATATTATGTTTTTTTTTAATTTTTTTTATTTTTAATTTGTATTGCCACAAACATTGTAAATGTTTAGTGACAATGAATAAAATTATTATTATATTCGTACCATGTAAGGAGCAAATAAGAGGGTCTGAATAGGGAGGTGACCTTCATTTTTATTTTTTAGACCATTTTTCCATATTCTTTATATTTTTCGCCCTATTTATCTGTAATGAAGTGTGTCAACTTTTGATTAAAAAAACAATAAGGTTGTAGTGATATTTCCTTTTTTTAGAGAGGGAGATTTATAGTAGAACCTTATTCGCCTTTTGTTTTAGGACCCATTTATGGGCATTGTGTTTTCTGGTTTGTGCGTCCGTTCGTTCGTTCGTCCCGCTTCAGATTAAAGTTTTTGACCAAAGTAGTTTTTGATGAAGTTGAAGTCCAATCAAGTTTAAACTTAGTACACATGTTCTTTATGATATGATCTTTCCAATTTTAATGCTAAATTAGAGACTTTACCCCATTTTCACGGTCCACTGAACATAGAAAATGATAGTGCGGGTGGGGCATCCGTGTACTGGGGGCACATTCTTATTAGTTGAATCAATGATAAATGATAACCTATTTTCAATTCTAATATGAATACACAACCACTAATAAGTAAGTTGGCTAACAAAAACATCAGGTAACTTCAGCCCAGTGTACAAACTACGAAAGACTTTTGCGGTCATGCTTTTTTTAAGGAGAAGAAATAGGGAGATTTCATCTCACTAGTCTACAGTTTAGAAATTTTTAACATCCCACTCTTTCGTTCCCTCATCTTACAACAGGGGAGTAGCGGATTCTACCGAGGATTGCCGAATGACACCCCACTAAGTCAACAAGAGAAATGTTCAAAAGGAGATAATCCTCATTAAAAAAATATATTATAGGCTATACAATATTACATCTAATTTTTATTTGACAAACTATATATATCTAAATGCCAGCAACTTCTTATTTCACAAAGGCAAACACACAACAAGAAGAACATATGTTATTTGTGTTACCTTAATTGCTCAGACACAAACAGGTAGTTTAGAAATAATGGCATAACAATTACTTCATCGGTATACTTGACCTACAGAAAATAGATAGTTCAGAAAATATTAGTAGTTCGGGATAAATCTTGATTTTCTGTGTCAACATAATCATGATCTTTTCACTATCCCATCAAATTCGATTATATAGATGTTTGTCAAAATGTGCAGGTTGTCTTTATCACAGATTTAAGATAATCACATCCCGTGTTTTAAGGACATCTGAATTATTCTTGTGTGTTTGCTAGAATATTTTGTTCTATGTTTGATAAACTTTAATTTGCCTGTTATATTTTAATGTATTTAGTGAAAACCTCAGGGAAGATCAGTTTTAAAGATAACTTTATTGACCTCTTTAAGTAAAATTTTTTATTATAATTATCATTGAAAAATTCATGGAATATTTGCAACTGTACAAGCAAACATTAATCTATTAATTATTAATAAGGATAGCTAGTTATGAAGAGTCAGTGGTCATGTCCCTGTCCATACCGAACCTCGCATGTATTCGACTATTTGTTTATAGCGTGGTTAAACTTCGTATGTTAGTTAATCTAAGCACCAGTCCATGCGATATAAATCATCAAGTGAACAGAATTAGGGAACAACCATTTAATTTTAAGGAGGGGGGGGGGGGGCTTTTTCCATAAAAAATATTCTGATCCCCATTTTGATGAAAAAATCTTGTGGTCAAGCAGATAACAAAAACAAATTCTGAATCCAGATTTTCCCAATACCTTAAAGTGTTAAATTTTGAAATAATAAATTTGATTGTTAGCGTCGAAAAAATAAAAACAATACCCCCTTGAAGTTAAAAGGTTGCTCCCTTAGAGGATATGTAGGAGTTTGCTCCTTTGGTCACGAGAGGACTACAAGATGATTTTAGCAAAAAATTTTCATTAAATTTTGAACGCAATAAACAATGCTGTAAATTCTGTTGATGTCCTTTAATAGTGTATACTAGATTCTCACGTGACTACGTATTTTTACATCCCTGGCTTTCGATTGCTTAGGTTTGAGCATATACGCAGAAAGGTTAATCCATAAACGCGCTTTGTAAGCACGACATTCATAACGTGTGAGTTATCATTGATATGGTCATAATTATAAATTAACTGTTAATATAAATTTGAATTTTGGAAAAACTAAGGCATTTCTACATCAGGAATAGATAACCTTAGCTTTATTTGGCAAAACTTTTAGGAATTTTGGCCCTCAAATCTCTTCAACTTCGTACTTTATTTGGCCTTTTCAAACTTTTTTGATTCGAGCGTCACTAATTTTAATCCTGGTATCAATGATGAGTTTATCTACAAATGTATATCCTAAAATTCATTTGAATATATAGATATAGACACGTGAATTTTTGGTATAAGATGTACATTTTTTTTTCGAGCAACTATAATGTATTTTTATTGAATCGAATTGACATTGCAATTGAGAAATTAATAGTATGACGCAATACTTCTACTTTAGTCATAGTAAGTAGACGAATAAGATTTATAACATATTTTAATCAAAACACGGTGACACATACGCTGCTTGATTTAAAACATTCCGTAGACTAATATTATTGATTGTTTAAAAAAGTCAATACATATCTTAATTGTTGATAATTTTAAAAGAAAACAAACCAAAGATCAATATCCCTTACAAAGTTAAACGTCCACAAGACGCAGACTGATAACAACGGAAGAGGTTAATACCACCAATTTAAAGTGTCTTGTGAATGTTCTTTTTTTCAATTTCCGATCAAAGGTGATTACGTGTTTTGTAAAATTGTTGTGTAAACAAATCTGATCTTTGTGTATTGACTGGAGGTTTTTAAAAGACTTATTGTTTACAACCTCTAGTATTTGTCATCTTTTGACGGTATCAATAACTATTTTAATAATGTTGATTTCGTGAACCTTTGTACCGGTTTACGTGAGTACATATTATTTCTTACAATTTGTAAATATTTCTCTTTTTGTTTGTAATTATATTAACCAGTATATGATTTGTGTTAAGAAAAGTAGAGAAAAGTTCATGCATAACTTCGTATTCATTTCTTGTTGGTCTGAGTATCAGTGTACTATCCAAAGTCTACGTTTTTGAGGCATGGCTGATCATAACATGTTTGGTTTTGTTCTGCATTAAAAAGAATTGTTTGGACTTATGGCATTTCATAGACGTATTTTCTTGACCCTGTGAAATCGTTAAGTCGTGAAGTAATTTTAGTAACGTCTTTTTTCGGTTCGTTTTTTTTTTTATTTCCTTTTTTGTAATTGTGCTGTCGGGTTCTCTTAGACTTGCTATTACGAAACAGTCCTGTTTAGGATCTCCCGCCTCAATTTTGCTTGAAAATTTAAACCTGTGGTCAACAAGGCCAGCCGAAGGACACCTCCGGGGTGGGAGTTTCTCGCTACATGGAAGACCCATTGGTGGCCTTCGGCTGTTGTCTGATCTATGGTCGGGTTGTTGTCGCTTTGACACATTCCACATTTTCTTTCTGAATTTTATCTTTATAACAATCCCTTAATTACAGAGATCATACTTAACTACATCAACCTTTGTAATAGAGTCAATCGTTACCATGCAGTTTAAATATTAAATTTCTTCGAATCCCTTAACCCTTAATTCTCTCCGCGCCAGAAGTGGCATAAGGCTTCTCTGGTTTCTGTAACAAGCTCTTTTTTTACAGAGTTGGGTTGTTAGCCCAACGTCCAACCTCCGCTCTAGTGGACCGGGTTTTCTCTCTTGGTATTATTCCCGTAGATGATCGCCATGCTAACGGATTGCACCTGTCCGGATTTCTTTCAGGGTTGTCTCCTATAGCCTCCGACTTTCCACAGTAACCCACAAGGCAGTTGGGCTATGTATCCATAGCTGGGGGTTCGGTTTGTAGGCACCAGGGCGTATCCACTCACCGGTGGGCCTAGCATGCCTTGCATCTAGGGGCCAAACCTCCTCCTCCATATCTGGGCCACATAGGTCTTACTGCATGAGAGGCTGTAACTGGCAGGAAAGACTTACGCACTTGGCTCTCCTTTTCACAGCAAGCAGCTAGCCAGTGATGAATGCTGAAAGCCAGAATGTCAAGCAGACACAACACACATACAGGTGCGCATCAGTCATTTGACATATAAATAACTACAAGAAAAGCACAATTATAGTCTTTTGCCATGACATTTTGTGTTCACACAGTCATTTTACAGACTTTTTCTCCGAATACATGAACTAAATTCGAGAAACGGTCGCACTAACGTTTCAAATGCTTTAGAATATTTTAACGTTAAAGTTGAGATTTTGCGTAAATATTTTCAACCCAGTTTTGATGAGGTTTTTAAAAGTAACTCCATTTTTACTAAGGTACATTATACCAACATAAGCATAACGGAGGTTCTTGGTGGGGTTTACAGAAAAGAGAATAATAATGGAAAGGTGTAGAATAAAGGACTAAAAATACAGAATGGAGAAAATTAGGTCCAGAAAATAAAAATAATGGGGTGCTAAAAACTAATAAAAAGATAAAAACATATGCAGTCAACATTCATTAGGAAAACAGAAAAATGCATTAAAAATAATAATGGAAAAAAAAAACGAAAACAAAAAACAACCCTCAACTATACCCTTATAAAGACTTATAAAAAATCCAAACAATTATAGATTCACAAATTAACCTATTGATAAACTATACATGTTTGGTTTGGTGTTAAGTACATGTAGATGGTGTAATTTTAAATAAAATAATTATACAACACAATTTGCAAGTATCTAGCGATTGACTAGAATTAACGAAACTGAATGTAGACATGACGAAAATATGACGGAAGATGAAATGACGCATACCATAAAACACAGTTTTACGTTATATTATTCAAATTTATTGAAACGTGTGAAATTGAGCCAAACTAATTCAAAATACCTTTGAATTATCATGTTATGTGATCGTTTTACCTTTTCAAAACCTCAAAGAAATTATATCTTTTCTGATTTAGAAATGTTGGAATAGGAATCTCTCTCTCTCTCTCTGTTTATACGATTGTCTGGAGTTGTCTCCCTTGTTGTTAATGTAATGCAATTTCAATGTACAGGTAGTGTTTAACATTCGTGTCAACACCCAATAACATGGTCACGAAAAACATCTTTAGACATTTGATATTTTGATCGAAGTTTAATAATGTCTTAAAACACTATAAAATCACGATCAAAGAAACTCTTACTTAAGGCAAGAACGATTTAGGTTCATCAAGATGTCATTTGCTTTCAATTAATATACGCAATATTATTTTTGAACATGCATAGTTCTCAAACCAACCGTTGATTTCAACTATTCATTTCTAGATGCATGGCATATTACTTTTAAAATGCACTTTCGCTTAATTTAGTGTTTTAATTTAATCTATATTTACCAAAGTATTGAATAATGAGTGTTCCGTAATGACTGTTATATGTCCAATGTCCGTAATAATAGTCTGAGGAATTCTGTAATGAATGGTCCGGGGCAACACCGAGGGTTATTACAGCCCTAATATCCATTATTACTTAACGTAATAATATATCAGAGACATTACGAAAACACGTCCGACAGCAGTAAATAGTATATTTATCCCCCAAGGAGGAAATTTTTGTTTAAATGCAAAGTTTGAATTGAAAATGAAGCAATTTTTTATTTGCTATTTCGACATTTTTTTTCTCACCAATAATGAAACAGAATTCTTAAAGAGGTATAAACAAATGAAAGTACTATAATGCTTGTGAAAATATGGAAACTATCGTTCTCTTTAAAATCGAAAAACACACACATACACATCGCGTTCATCTATGATGCTGCAAAGCAATTCAAACCGTCTTAATACAGACAAAAGGTTAAGTTGTGTTTGACACAAAATTCAAAAATAAATATATCAGTATGGATCTCCTTTTGTATCATAGAAATAGTTAGCTATATGTCAAATTCCACTGACAGTGCATGGTCTTTGAGTTTTTTAATTTTAATACCACGGATCTGTACAATTTTCGTATAAATACCATGTTGGGTGTCACATCTAAGTAGAATCTCTTAATACCCTTCCGGAGCACATATAATCATTCCCGTTTTTAGATGGATTTCGTTTTGCTTATTTTTGGTAGACTGTTGGTTGTCTTTTGATTGTTTTTTATGTCTGTTTTTGGGGAGGAGTATTTTGGCATGATTGTTTTTTGGAAGGGGTATTTTGGCATGATGTTGTCGTTTCTCTTCGTCTTATTTTGAGTGCACCTTTTGGCTGCCGACTCTCGTTTCTTTTAATATAATTCGAAAATTAAAACCTTAAGTAGACAAACGTACATTTTCGTAATATCTGTTCCATAAATAACAAAAGAATACTCAATTAATTCAACCTTCTTGATTGAATCAGTTGTTAACAGAATAAATATAACATGTTTTCGAATATTTTATGAGGTTCTTTCACACGACCATCTTTCTGTATATCCTATTTTAGAAAATAAACTCAGAATTGCTTCGAATCGAGTATTTATTTTCAGCATGTTTAATTATTCGTGAAATATACTTTTGTAAAGTAGATTATAAGAATGATTTTTTTAATAAAGTCTCATGAAGTGTTACTTTTACTGTGTTTCATCCCCAAAATAATGATAGCCACTAGAAAATAACAACTCTATATAACTTATATTTGCAACTCACGAAATTGTTACGTAGTTAACTGGAAGGCTAAACGTTGGGTTAACGCCATAACAAGTTTTCTGCATATAAAATTATCATAAATATTATATTATGCAAAGATTAAGGATAAGCTATTTATTTTCTTTACATACGTATTTTAGAATTTTTAGATTAAAAAAAACCCACTCTAATAGAGCGTACCGGTGGTCGGCCAACAAGTTTAAGAAATGATTTGGTATATTTTTATATCGAAAATTCAACGTTAACAAAATCGATATGTATTTTTCACAAGAATAACAAAAGTTATCAATGCAATAGAAAAAATCGTAGTGTTTCTGCTCGGCTCTTAGAACAAAACAGCTGATAACGCGATCTGAAGAAATTGACATGTTTTCTGAAATCGACAACTGACAACTTTGAACTCGAATAACAGAAATCTAGTACATATCAATACGTTGACACGATTCTATGGTGTTTATTTCATTACACAGGAATCATATTTATATTAGACAAGCAGGATATTAACAATTTACTATTTTATTGATTTTAGTGGTAAGTAAAATTGATATTGAATGAACCTATACTGATCTTTATGTAGTTTGCATTTTTAATAATGTTGTACAGAATTTCCACATTCCGTTCTGAAGTAATAAACATTTCAATATCCTGTGAAGAGATTATTTATTTTAACTTTATAATTTTTCAAAATGTTTATACAATGTTAGTGTTAAACCTGTCTTTGAATTATTCTAAATATTATTGAGAAAACTATTATAGATCAATTTCTTAATAGTTTTCCCCCTGATTGGTTTCAAAGTAGGCTCATGGTACTTGTAAACCTTTACCGAAACTCGGCTTTTACGGCATGTATGAACCGACCGGTCACTATCAAATTTCTGGTATTGACCACTTAATCACTGTATATAGAGAGGCGATAGGAGGGATGTCGTCCGAATTTCCCGATAAACATTTTTAACATTCTTTCCAGTTTTCCGATAAGGTTAAATCCGAAATTCCCGCATAAATAAAGGTTTACCCAGACACGCCGACTAAAAAATCCTTCCGCCCCTCTAAATACGATACTAGACACTATTCGTTAGGTAAACACCAAGTTGTACATCTAGTCATTGATATTGGCATTTATAGCAAATCTGACTGGATTAAATTGTTTATCAGGTCAAAATCTATCTGCTCTGAAAATTTCAGATGAATCAGACAACCCGTTGTTAGGTTGCTGCCCCTGAATTGGTAATTTAAGGAAATTTTGCCGTTTTTTTTATATTATCTTGAATATTATTATAGATAAAGATAAACTGTAAACAGCAATAATGTACAGCAAAGTAAGACCTAAAAATAAGTCAACATGACCAAAATGGTCAATAGACCCCTAAGGAGTTATTGTCCTTTATAGTCATTTTTTAACAATTTTCATAAAATTTGTAAATTTTTACTAACATTTTCCATTAAAACTACTATGCCAAGTTCATTATAGACAGAGATAATTGTGAGCAGCAAGAATGTTCAGTACAAACACATCACCATCACCAAAACACAATTTGTCATGAATCCATCTGCGTCCTTTGTTTAATACTCACATAGACCAAGGTGAGCGACACAGGCTCTTTAGAGTCTCTAGTTTACTTTAACTGATTCAAACGTATGCTGGTCTATATATTATATTCGTTCTTTGGCATTTCATAAATATCATCATATTCCTCATTCAAAGTGATTATTGTATATAATTACACCTTATGTAAGAATCCGGGTTTTTGATTGGTTAATAGCCAGTGTATTTTTCACCAATTTACTGTTATCAAATGAATATCGTTCATTTTTAACGCCGCCGGGGTATTTGCTAAAAGGATATGCCTTTTTTACCCTCTCTGCCGTGGTATTTGCCAAAAAATACTCTATCCGACTGGACGCTTGTAACGTCACGATCATCAATGCGTTTTAGTACATTAACATTCGGTGTAATTAAACAGATATATCATGTTATTGAGGGGTATTTGCGAAAAATACCAGTCTTGAGAATGAATTTCCCTCGCCTTACGGCTCGTGAAATTTAACATTCTCTCGACTGGTATTTTTCGCAAATACCCCTCCTTAACATGATATATCTGTTCAATATTATCCTTCGTGGTCCTTCGACATTTTTGTCTTTGATATATGCATATGCCTGCTAAGAAATCAACATTTTATACTATACCGAGGCCGAAATTTAAATAAAGGTAGATACATATAGTCTTCCAACTTCACGAGGCATATTATTTAAAACTGTCATGCTACCTAGTCATATCATTTCCAGTCTTCACCTAAGTTGTTGTTAGTCTGTTAAACGATTAGACAAAAATAAACCAGAAAGTGACCACTATGGACGATACATGCAAAGGGTTATTTTTCCATTAAAACCAGTACTAATTTGGTGTGAATAACACTACATAGTTGTTCGAAATACAAAAACTACTATATAAATCAGATTGAAACGAGATGAGCAACACTTACTTATATGCAACTGCTTTTAATAAAAGAACTGTATAAGATTGATTACCATGCTATATGTTTTAACTGGAGAAACTTATCAGATGCTTGTCAGAGACTCTAATCTGTCCTTTTTAAAGCCGCTTTACGGGTATGTTATATTTTATTAATTAATATTCTGATTCGCCACTTTGATGGAAAATATTTTTTTTATTATTCATTTTTCTGACAGTGTAACAAAATATAAGTATAATGTGATTCGAAAGAAATTTAAGGATTCCTATGAAATTTTTCTCTAAAAATCTACGTCTCATAAACAATTGTAGATCTGTAGATTTAAAATAGCCAGCATGCATTTGTGGTATTGACAACTTAATCACTGTATATAAGAAAGGGTGTTGTCCGGACTTCCCGATAAACATAAAACATCCTTTCTCGCGTCCCTTTTATGTTAAATCCGAAATTAGTATGGCGTTCATTATCACTGAACTAGTATACAAAAAATTATATTTGTTTAGGGGCCAGTTGAAGGACGCCTCCGGGTGCGGGAATTTCTCGCTACATTGAAGACCTGTTGGTGACCTTCTGCTGTTGTTTTTTTCTATGGTCGGGTTGTTGTCTCTTTGGCACATTCCCCATTTCCATTCTCAATTTTATCATATGTATTGACCAACACACTTTGCACATCCAAGTTCTGTATATTTCTACCTAAAATAATGATAAAATTGATCATTTATATTAAGATTTACAGGATATATAAGTTCAAGTGTATACATACTATACTTGTGGTGGTTTCCTTATAACGCTTTTTTTTATGAATATGTAACAAAAATTATAAATGCTCTAACACTTAACAATGGTCCAATTTGCTATTTGAAAAGCTTGATGCAAATTTTTAGTTTTTATTAAGAAAGAAAAAATGTATCGAACGTCAATATACATCTCTCAAATTCTTAATATTAATAATTTGATTAGATTATGGATGTCATCCATCTATGATATTTTAGTAAAGGCACTCTTTTTTGCCAATTTAATAGTTATTATCATACAAATTTAAACGAACAAGGATGAATAGAGAGTATAGATAATATCACTCTTGGTCTTCTTCCGACCGGCAGTAGAACCATTTGCCAATGTTGGGTGTCCGTTTGGTTGTGCTGGATATACAAGTACGCAGCCACGTCAAGTCAGAATTCGGACGTACAATCCGGTGCTTAATGTTAAGAGAGTGTCATGCTCTCTGCATAGTAAGAAACCTTACAACAAATCTTTCAGGGATCCTTAGGTGGCCTGTTTCAAGGCTTAATATCTTACCCTTTCTAATATACCCTCATTTTCCAGTGGTAGTCGGAAATTCTTCTTTCTTTATCCTGGGCAGCCCCTTTGAAGGACCTATCTATTGAATTTATTGCTAAAATGTGTTACCGTCCTTAACATGCATGAAATATTTGCCACTGGACGTTAATGAGCAACAAATCAATCAATATACAATTAGAAGGACCATGTGCTTCAGATCAGAATAAATGATTACATTGCCTGTAAATAAGAACTTATACTTAATTAGCTAACAAGAATCGCGAGGCATTCCAAAACAAGATTTTTATTCCCAATAAAACGCAACAGTCATGACAGCGCGTGCATTCCATGACAACGCACAATAATGCACAAAGAAACATAAAATACTTGATATAACTCGTAATTTCATGCTTGTAGCATAATAATGTAGTTATAAGAATTAATTTTGATGTGTCGATTCATTTTTTTAAATGGAAGTTCTTCATAAAAAAAATGTGCTTCGGTTAACGCATTACATCCCAATAAAATTTCAAAATAAAGCATTTCTTAATTATCAATTACAAATTTAATTGAAAACTGATAGAGTACTCTTTAATCAGGTGACCGTGTTTACCACGCCCGCTCAGGCGGAAGTAACTAACGTAAGTAATATAATATGCATACGTCTGCAAAAGGTTATTAAAATTTATATAGAATATGATTTCTTTATTTTCGTTTCAACAAACCTTTTTACTATTTATTTATCGCTTTATGATTTCATAATCATTCTTATATACAAATATATTGTTTTGGAGACAATGACATAATTGCATTCAAACATGAAATTACTAAATTTCAATACTTGTATTTCTATTATATATTTATAGTAATCCTCGTGAAAAAGGGATCCCAACCTAAAAAAAAATATATATCTTTTAAATGAGATCTTGGGCAAACCTCCAAAACGTATTTGAACGACTTATCAATTGCATGGGAATTTAGAAGTTATCCAATTTCTAGAAAAATAAACTCATCATAGATATCAGGATTGAATTTTGTATTTACGCCAGACGCGCGTTTCGTCTACAAAAGACTCATCAGTGACGCTCGAAGTCCAAATAAAGAACGAAGTTGAAGAGCATTGAGGACCAAATTCTAAAAAGAGTTGCCAAATACAGCTTAGGTTATCTATTCCGGAGTTAGAAAAGCCTGAGTATTTCAATAATTCAAAAGTTTTGTAATTTCAAAAATTCAAAAATTTTGTAAACAGTAGATTTATAAATATGACCATATCAATAATAATTCATGTCAGCACAGTGCCATGTCAGCACAGTGCTGACTACTGGGCTGGTGATACCCTCGGTGAATTAAAACTCCAACAGCAGTGGCATCAACAAGCTTTAGAACTTTGGAATTTGGGAATGGGTGTCATTTATTCGATTGTTTCGTTTTTAATCTGTGTGTGTTCTAATTTGCTAGCTCTTCTCTTGTGGTTCAGAGCATATTACAATTTTACTGTTTTTCGAAGAAGTGTTCAGGTGGCATCTTTTTGTATAAATCATCATAAAGTTTTTGGAACCCAAATCGTCGGGGTTTCGTCTTTTCTTTATTGACATTTATAATTCTCCGATCCGTATCGTTCCTGTTCAAGTCATGTGATTTGACTAAATGATTGTCTTGAAATACAACATTAGACCCTCCCGAATCCTGCCTATGGCAACGTAGATCAGCTTGGCGAATATGCATTGGCTAAATGAGCATTTTCAGCTTTCCGGCTACAATCGATTATGAACAATATGTAGGGATATATCAGCATTTAACACACGATGCCAACTTCCGTCTTCTCTTGTAATTTTCATTTGAAGAAAAAGTAGATTAAACACGCCGATTAAAATACTGCATGTGATGTCCCTTGTTAGTTCTTAAGATGTTGAAAGTGGAACTTGTAATGTATGTATTGATAAAAGAAAAATTCTACAAAGGTAAAATTTATTTCAAAAGACTATCTTTTAATTTCTTTTAATTTGTTTCTAAATGCAACGGAATGTCATAAACAGACAATTTATTTTGAAAATATAGTGTTATAATGTCATTGATTACAACAAATATTGTGTTTCAATAATTTGAGGACAGACCCAAAATACCCGGAGGTTAGTGTTGCTGTAGGCGTTTAATGATACTTTTGTATATGGGAGATTACAGTTACTTGTAACACTCAGTGTGACCTCCGTAAGTAAGATTTGTAACGTACTTGTATTTAAAAAGCAGATGTGGGAATGTGCCAATGAAAAAGCAACCCGACGGAAAAACAATTAAAGAAACGTGCATAGCGAAGCATGCAGTCAACAATGGGCAGGTGCCGATACAACATGTAAATTCCTGAATTACCCCATGTCGAGAAAAGTTACGAATAAATTGAACAGCAGCAATCAAACATCTGCTACCAACACCGAATTCTTCTTTATGAAAAAGATTCATATAGATATTGACGGTATATCATGCAATCTCAGATTGTTCAAATGTTGGAGTTTTTTTCTTTTCCGAGTTTGCAGAAAGTAGCATGTTTTGCCGTTATAAGGCTTAACATCTTCATAAAAAATCTCCATCGGATATGGAAGATGTATGTTCTGGTCGTTTGAATCTTTTGCTATAAAATGAATGGTTTTACACTAGTCATTTTGGGGCCCTTTATAGCTTGCTGTTCGGTGTGAGCCAAAGCTCCATGTTGCATACCGTACTTTGACCTATTATAGTTTTTCTTTCACAAATTGTGACTTGGTTGGAGAGTTGTCTCATTGGCTCTCATACCACATCTGCTTATATCGATGTAACCCGCTGTTCTAATTATATAGTTAATATCACTCGGATTTAAAATTAAAATTACTGTCTAGTATACTTTTTTAATTATATAGTATTTTAGTTTTTAAATATTCTTAATAATTAATGAACGATATAACGTTTACAATTATTTTTCCAAACATATATCCTTTATATTCAAATGAAATGTATTATAAAGTATGATTTCTTTAAATAGGCAAGTTGACGTTTTTTAACATTGCAAAAGAAAGGGGAATATTTAATCATTAATTCAGGGTACACTAAGGACTAAATGTATTCGATAAGAATATTAATATAGGGTTCTGGCACTCTCTTTGGTATACACTTTGGTGAAGTATTTCACACACTCCCTTCAAAATATCATACTGACGTCGAAGTATGCAATACAAAACAAATATACTTCGTGTTAAGCAGACAAAGATATAAAATATTTAAATGTTTTGATACAATCATTCACCTCGTTTAGCCTCGTACGGAACCCAATACACTAAGTAATTATACCGATAATCTGATAGGATTTATTTAAAATTTAAATAAGACAGATTTTTATACACTTGTTATATTGAAAGATATATCGGATTGGAAGTTAATACTTAATGTTACAATGTAAAATTTATTCAAATTGGATACACTTCCGTATGTTATGTCAAAGTAAAATGGAAATTGCATACGAGTTTTAAAATATAAGGTATGTTTATTTGTATTTAAAAGGTATTTATGTTTATGATAAGATTTCATATTGAATTTTTAAGTCTGAGACTTTGTAGTGATTTGGGTAATCTTGACAAGTTGTTATTTCCTCATATAACCTGTGCTTATTTAATTAAAATAATTATGTGATGTAGAATAACACATAGACAAAACCTTTACATTTTAACACCCCACGAGTTGTTACACGGTTTCTTAAAAGTTTGAAGCCCATGGCACTTCAAGTTCTAGTCAATGTAATGGATTTAGCGTTACGGTATGTTCTCAACGGACGTGGCAGCGTATTTATACATCCCAGATAGCCAAACACAAAATAAGATGCGGTATGAATGACAATGAGAAACAATGAATGCATAAGGAAAACATGCACCGTAACATACGAATTAAAATGTACTGTAACCGAAAGGTGCCATTGATTATGGTAAATCTATAGACACAAACACAAATCAGAAGGTTGCCCTTTCTAGTTCCAAATTTCCACGTTATCAAGTTTTGGTTGTTATGCAGGTTTCTACTAATCTGATAATGAATTTTACAGGAATATGACAGTTGTTGTCCATTCGTTTGATGTGTTTGAGCTTTTGATTAGGGACTTTCTGTTTTGAGTTTTAGTCGGAGTTTGTTATTTTTTGCCATTTTACAATTACATTTCCCAGACAGTTTCAACAGATTTATTTGAACAAAAGGCATTAGTTAGTGAATCCATAGTTTTATCATTGGTTTGTGTACTTTGTAACAAAAATAAAATGGGTATGCATATTTTGAGAAGGACGCTAGTCGTAAACACAGAACTCAATATTGAAACATTCTTATAGTCTCGCGATATCGTTAATTTTGTCACATAGTAAAACTTTGACTTCCGACTTGAAATTTTATTTGATAAAAAATATTCTGCTTATATTAATACGCTTATTTCAGTGGTACTAGAACGTCCCGCCCTTCATCTCAGTAGGCCAGTACTAGAACTTACCGTCCTTCATCTCAGTCGCCCCGTACTTGAATCCCCCCCTTCCTCTTCATCTCAGTCGCCCCGTACTTGAATCCCCCCCTCCTCTTCATCTCAGTCGCCCCGTACAAGAACTTTACCGTCCTTTATCATAGTCGACCCGAATTTGAACTTCCCGCCCTTCTTCTCAGTCGCCCCGTACTAGAACTTACCTTCCTTTATCACAGTCAACCCGTACTAGAACTTCCCGCCCTTCTTCTCAGTCGCCCAATTTTAAGAACATACTTTTAAGACAGACAGCTAGATTCCATAAACATTCTATGTATACACATGCCAGAGTCTGAGCTTGATTTACTATATGATATAAAAACTAAACTGACGAAAAAAGGTCATTTATTCAAAACATAAAATGCAAAAAATACATTTTGCAAATAAAACATTTGACATAAAAGTTCATATTTAATATGAAATAATAATACATAATTAATACGAAATTACATCCACTAATATCATATTAATTGAATAAATGACAAAGAATAGCAAAGGTGGGGAGAAAAATCTGCCCCATAAATAAACATATATATATATATATATATATATATATATATATATATATATATATATATATAACGTGACGGTACCCAAATTGCACCTATTTTGACAGTTTTTTTCAACTACGTTTTTTTATGATCAAGACAAACATTTCCATTTTGTGTTTATTTTGTAGCCGTATCCTTCTTTATTATATAGGTACACCAATTTGATTTTCAATTCATATGGAGTCATAGAAAAATTGGTCTGAATTGAATAACCTCCAAACCATCAATGATTCTGTAATGAGTAGTACCCAAATTGCATCCATGCTTAAATTTGCATCGTCAAAAGTCGAATAACAGAGCTTTTGTTTATTTTTTTCAAATATTTTGAACAATTGGATATTTGTCCATGCTTACTCTTCTTTTTTTAAGAAATGGATACTTGAAACATATTGTAGTTGCTAATTTTAAAAAGATGACGTTTTGATGACGTCGCATGGCGACGTTTCAGTACATTTTGCTTTTTCAGTAAACACTTCATTTGTTGATAAATACTGTAAACGTTTTGTGTATATCTAAATATATTTACCTATGTTGAAAGACGTGCATACTATCGGATCATAAAAATACAACTTGTTTAGTCTCTAGGAAATCTTGTAAGACTTCCACTGCTATTTTTGCTAAATAGGTGCAATTTGGGTACCGTTACGTTATATATATCTACTTCAAAAGATAACATTAAGGGAGGCATGTGGGGGGGGGGGGCGAATTTTTAACAAATTGTTTGATTAAGATCACAAGTTAACACATCAAATGCTGATGATAAAAGGAAGTTACCACACCGCACTACACCTGAACTCGTGGTGACACCGCAAGATCGTTTACTAATAAAAAAGATGATATCCAATCATTCAGTGAAATTTCTCTGCACGGGAACACATGTTATCTAATTTCAACAATTTATCGTTTAATTAAGTAGGACACTCTGACCCTTTGACCAGACTAGAGACAGCATAAATTTACAGTATAAATAGTTCACTCTTTATTTAAGTCTAAGTAATAAACAATTAAAACAGAATTATCTTCTCTGCTGTCTTAAATTATTTTATTCAGCTTAATTTTCAATTAGCAAAATTAAAATTGGTTATTTGATATATCTGTAATTTATAATCGTGCTGAATATGTATGAAATATTTGCCACTAGACGTTAAAGCATTTAACAAACAATATATCAGACGCCATCTTAAGGTGGTACCTAACACTTTGACTAAAATTAATTTGGCTCGTTTAATTTTCATAAAAATTTGACCAAATATTTACTTTTGCCCTTTGAAAAAAATTTCAAATTTCAAAAAAACTTGAACCAATCACTTTCTTGGAAAAAATTGGTTGAATATATAGCAGTTTGACAAACACTAATTTGGATCATTGAGAGGCTTAATGTTTCCTTAACAATACAACGTGATTAAAACGTTTAGCTGATTTTACAGAGTTATCTCCCTGTAGTGTTAGGTACACCCTTAAGACAATAATTCATTTTTTCCCAATCTAATGACTAAAGTCATTTGAAAAGTTCCCGCCAAATAGGTATAATGAAAACAGTTTAGTAGAATACTCACTGTCTTTGAGTTGATAATATGTAAGAAAATACAAGAGTTGGATGACTAAAGAAAGACTCACATCCGCAATTACAAAAAGCAAACAAAATACACAGAATCCCTCAACTCACTTCGCATACATGTTTGAACACATGAACCCTACAATTTGTCCACATTGACCCAAAAACTGTCATACACCTTAACTTAACCTTTGGTTAACCTCAGTAAATTTTATATACAAAAGTAAACAACGAAAAATCGTAAAATTGCCATAAAGCAGTGTTATACATAATGATGTTAATATTAGTTTCATTCACATATCAATAAAACTTTTATTCGGATGCGCTTTAAATTTTCCTTTTTCATATCTTACAATGATTTTTTTTATAGCGAAACAATTTGCACCCAAGTGACAAATATTTTCCAGAAGGAAAATATATAAGTGGCGAAAATATATAATCATGGAAGTTATCAGCGCTATCAAAAGTAAAACGGTAAATATGAAATGCACCTGGTTTATTTTGATTTGCATATCTAAGACTTTAAAAGTGCTAGTAATTGTTTTCAGCTTAAACATGACATTTAAAACTTATGGGCAAAGTATTCAAATTAAAAATAAAGAAATACCGTTATAAAGTTTAAGTCTTTTTATGATGGTTCTTTAAAGAAATGGTTTTTCTAGTTTAAATATTAAATAAAAAAATTCAGATTCATAATCAGCATACTATTTTTTATTATTATCATTGACTAAAGTAAATAAATTTCATTTTCCATTCTCAGAGATTTTAGCATCAAATACCTGACACAGTAAGGAAATAAATTAAACCTGATGAAAAGGCATCGATTTGAGTATAGCTTCACATTGATAATTTTTCACAACTTGTCTCTTTGAAGAAATGTTAAAGATTCTTCCTTTTAATTTTTTTTTGGACTTTTAATTTCTCTTTTAAAATAAGAAGTTAAGAATAAATTGACAAACATCAGCAAACAGCTGAAATTATTAATCGGTTTGAGTTGAAATATTAGAATGTTGACTGCTGTACCCTACTTTTTATATCTGTTTGTTTTGTTCACACATAGTTGTCAATATAATGGAATTTTATGAGACTTTCATACAGGTGAGAGGTTTTGCTTGATAAAAAGACAGGTTTAATCCATCATTTTCTACATGTATCAATTCAGTATTGTGACAGTTGTTATCCATTCGTTTGATGTTTTTGAGCTTTTGATTTTGCCATTTGCTTAGGGACATACCTTTTGAATTTTCCTTGGATTTCGATATTTTTGTTAATTTCATTTTTGCTAAAAAAAAATCAACTGAACAATTTCCTAAAAGTGTCTCAAAATCTAATGAACTTCTCTTGCACATTATGATTATTATTTGAAATTTTGACTTCTGTTTATAATACAAGGATAATGATATTAGATTTAGAAGTAAATAACATTAGTGCTACTAATTTTAAAGCACCAAATGCGTATTTCGACAATACATTTCTATCAGTAACGCTAAAACAAATAATGACGAACTTATAGAAACATGCATGAACAGATATATTCCATATTATTTTCTAATGACTCAAATTCAATGCGAATTCATTCGTTTATTTTCAACATTAAAATTGAAAATTATAGGAATGCATAATTTCAATCCTAATAAATGAAAATGATAACCATGTTGAGTCAAGGGCATCAATAAGTGCAAAAAAACGAGATAATGATTGCTATTACATTAACATCATCTGTTTGCATTGCATTCAGTTCAATACTACTACCTTTTCATTTATAGCTTTGTTAACTTGTCATGAAAAAATACGTGAATTAAATTTGTGGTGAGAGGTTTTCGTGATATGTCGTCGAAATGTTTTCAAAACGTTTCAACTCGAAATTAAAAACTGTACGAACTACCACAGGCAACATTATTTATAATATAATATAAGTATATATAATTATTGGTAAAATCTTGGAAGATTGTTTAATTCCTTCCTGTTGTAAATGGATGTCTAGATATATTTCACCTGTGAAATGCTTTGTTGGTTATTTGGTTATTGCATTCTACAATATAATAGGGAACAATATTGCTTAAAACGATGGTGTTAGCATGATTTAATAGTTGAGGCGGATCCAAATATGAAAGACCAAAAAAAAAAATGAAAAACAAAATAAAATATAAGGCAGATTTAGTGGAATATCAGTCATATTTAAATGTTTGAGGTAGAATAAAAGACACTTTTTTCCATATTTATCACAATTAATATTTTGCTGTGTGTCTTTTGTCTATAAAGTTGTCTATAAACAATTTATGTTCTGAGATTTATTTGGAATGTTTCTGGCATATCAATTGTACTTAGAATGTCAGTAAAAAATAGACAAATAGTGAAATATATATTCCAACTTCTGTAATTTCAGTTGTTATTCATTCGTTTGATGTGTTTTATCTTTTGATTTGCCATTTGATTAAAGACTTTCCGTTTTGAATTTTCATCGGAGTTCAGGATTTACTTTATTTTTACTTTACATCACATCCAAATGAGAGAAAAACATACACTGTACGATTCCCGCTAAATACCAGAAATATCAAGTTACATTCCCCTTAAAGAGAAAACTATTCGGTTCAACGTTCAGTTTTGATGAATATTAACTAGACTAGTTTCAGGCTTACAGATAATTGCAATCTTGAATTACTCCTTTTAGTTAAAACACATTAAAATGCATTTCCTTGATAATCTCTACATTGTTCATGCATAATCATTTCCTATCGATAACTCAATAAAGTTCAATTTATTCCATAATAATTATTCTAACTTTCTAATCACATTAAATAATTGTAGTACGTGCACAATTCCTCTACAAAATAATTATGATAATTCTAAGCATTGCATGTTTTAAGTAGCTGCAACATTAAATTTCGGTTCAATCGAATCTTCGAAATCAGTTAATTGAAATTTAATCTCAAATGTTCAAACGAATCAGGAATTAAGCTCAATTAATCCTATATTAAATTAATATGACATTATTTTATGGGATATAATATCCCGATAACTCTTTCCTGAGTTAATTATACTCTTTGAACGAAGATTTGTATTCAATTCGAATTACATGCGAATAAATATATGAAGAAAATTTAGTGACGCGGAATTCCTATTCAATTGTGTTTTGCAATTATTTAGAGATATGATGATTCAAGGTTTGGTTTCCCAATAAAACATTAAATAATGGGAATGACGACAAACTGAGATATGTCAGGAAGAACAACTTAGTCGAATCAAATATTAAGAATGTATGAATTTTTCATGAGGAAATTCAGTTTGAGTGCAAACTTTTCCTTTTTCAATTATCTTAATGGGAATTATTTATCTTGGGAAAAGATTACCTAAGCTGTACTTAGTAAATCTTTCGGAAATGTTCTTTAACTTTGTTTTTTCACAACTTATCCTTTTTTGAGTCAAGGGTCACTAAAAGGTCTTTTGCCGACAAAACGCGCGTCTGATGTCTATGGTAAGTAAATTTATTGTATTTTCATATTCAATATTCTATTAGAGTGTAGCTTCTGACGCGGTGTATTTGGGAAGATGTCTAATCCAGGATCCCGCTTATTTTTTGTCAGAATCCTGTATCCTGCTTCTCGTTGCAATAATAGCTCATAGAATTTCCAGTGTCCTGCTCGACTTCGTTTCCCGTTTTCACGCTTAATTATTTGACTTCCATGTGTCACGCTTAAATAAAATCTGCCGAACCCGCATCATATTTAGACCCTAATGAGACCCACCTTTCGGCATATGATAAGATTCACAGATTAATATAAAAACAATTAGAAAATTTACAAGGTACATACCAATCTTACAAAAAACAATGAGAGACTTTTAAGACACATTATATATTTATGTATAATGTATTTGTGAAAATTATTGACACTGACGAGGGTATTTGTAGATTTGATTTTAGATCTTTATAACTTTGCCGTAAGCTTTGTCTTCGATGTTTCAACTAAAGGACCCTCGAACGAATGTCATACAATCGGGAGACTTGATGCACTTAAACATGGTTCGTCCAGAGTTTTTCTACAGTGGTATTCCAGTTCCGATGCTGTGGTAGAGTTTAAAACATTTGTCATTTCCTATTCTGACAGAGCTTACAAAATATCTAGGAAACATCATTCCGTCGATTCTGAAACACGAATTGTAAATAAACTTTCTGTGTGGCATATATTGACGTTTTAACAAGAAGTGCATTTATTTAAACTGTTGCAAGATTAATTGCAAAATCGACTCTCACGTTCACTTCGAAAAGTAATAAATCTTTGATTTGCAAATGTTCAATATTTACATATGATCTCAGGTTACCAAACTTCTTTCAATATCTCAATTCCTGCGCGATAAATATCTGTCAACTTTACGCCCATATCGTTAGATATCTATATTCAATTCGTACTATAAAAAAATCTCATATAAGTTATTTAATCCGGGTCGTTAGTCCAGAATTAAATACATAAACTGTTGATTAATAGCCAAGTTATATATCGAACTAAATCTTTAATGCAACACAGGGTCTATTTCAAACCTTTTAGTAGTTAGATGTAGCTTTCAAGAACATGACTTGTGTCAAACGTACGTTGACGTAAATATCTTTGATGAAAATTCTATCAATTGTTCTAATTTCGATATTATAATGTGATAACAAGTAATTAATGAAATAAGTGTTTGTACGTAGACAGACTTAAAATGTCCTTCCAAATTGTGTTTATATGACGTCAGAAAGGTTACTTTTTAGAAGGTCTTGGTTTCATATGTCAGTGTGACTAATTTGTTCGTTAATTTTCCCCACAATTATGCACCTTTGTTCTGTTACGGCTATGTATTCCTTATCTTGATCAATCTTTAGTTTTCTATTGGCTTAATACTTGCTCGAACTTTATAACATTAGTTAATTGAGCTTTTCGATTGTTAGTTTGCAAGGGTATAATAAGCAGTTTCTAATTCATTAACCAAACAAAATTGTTTTACTCATGATAATTTCCGTATATTATTGAACGAAATGAATTAATATCATTTTTTTTCGCACGAAAACAAGTTGACATATGAGATCACCCCCAGTTTTTTTAGGGGTTCGTGTTTTGTCAATTATGAGATTGAAAGTCCCTCTGCTATCGTTCGCCCCTATTTGATAGCAAAACCACGAGCAACAGGTTTACGCGATTTGAAGTTGAAGTGCTTATTATTAACTGATGATCTGTGATCTCAATTTCTTTGCTGCATATCTAGTAACTCATAATTAAATATCATTCTGTCGTATTTCTTCTGTTAAAATGTGTTAGAGCTAAACCTTTAGGCTATATCCTTGATTTATGACTACTGAACAGCCGTATAGTACTGTTGCATTTATTTTGCACACACTGTTTCAATGGAGATAGTCAGACATCAGGTTAGTCAACCGGTCTGAAAATGTACCGATTTTGTCCAATCCCTATCGTAGCTATCGTGACTGCGCATGCCTAATATAGCTGCAACCACCAGAATTGTTTTCTTCATGTCAACTAACCAATAAAATAAATTACACAGAAATGCACAAGCAGATTAACATACACACTATAAGGTATAAAGTGGTTATCAAGTAGATCTATTCATTTATCAGTTATTCTAAATTCTAATTATTAATAGGTTTTCCAACTTGTAGTACTATCACAGAGATGCTACCATCCCATAAACATTACATTCATATAACAATTATTATATTGACTGACTTACTCAATCGAAAGATTTTGGTTGGATTTACACGTTTTGAACATTGGAAAATCCTTTTGTTTCATATTCTAGAATTGGATAATTTTAAAAGGATTTTTATTTGACAATTTTATAACATTGATATTTCGTGTTACATTACAATACTATTATTATCGCAAACATCATTGACTGATAAAGTCGTTGTCAAATTAATTCATCTTAAACAATTCAACATTTTTGGCAACTTAATCAACCAGTCGTGTTTATCAGAAACTTTTTTATAGTTTACCTTGCACGTGGAATAATTATGATTCAAATCTGTTCTTTTACAAAGGTAAAAAAGTAAATAGTGTGAATACAAAAGAAATATCACTAGTTCCAATTGAGGTTTGTAAATTGATAGTGTTGTAAGCTTTATTATTTAGAGTTTAATATTCATTTCAGTGAGGAATATGTAGTATCGTTGACTTAAGGTTGGGATTTAAGCCAGGAAGGGTAAGTAAGTATTAGAATACAGTATATAATTAAGGTTTTAATGAAGTATTCCTGTTGATGCTAGTAAAAGTTCATTAGTAACATAGGTACAAAAGCAGCAACACTTTGTAAAAGAATCCGCTGTAATCCGCTTTCAAGTCTTTCATTTCATAAAAGGGGAAAATGAAATTAAGTTACTTGCGTTGGACAAATAATTATTGACTCCAAGTAGAATTTTTTTTTAAAAGGCTATAAAAGCTGACAAAAATTCAAACCAAACAATGTAAAACAAAAGAGGGGCGAAAGATAACAGGGATTTTCAAACTCAAAAAGATCGAAAATAAACAGAAAACGCCCCGGCTAAAAAAAGAAAAAGACAAACAAACAAATAATAGTAAACAAGACACAACATAGAAAACTAAAGATTAAGCAACACGAACCCCATCAATTGTCATATTCCCGACTTGTCTGATAGTTGATTATAGTTCCGTTATATTGTATACATTGGATTCGTAACCCAGAAAGATACAATTGATCAATGAAAAAATAATAGGACCCACAAGCCAAAATTGTGTAAACATACATCACAGACAAACAACACAACTGAGTAGTTGATTATTTTTATAGAAAACACCCGTGGCCAAGAATCGTCTGCTATGGCAAAGAATTATAAAAACTTATCAAGGATACCAGCCTCTTACCCAGCAAGCAGTTACTGCGAATACCTCTATATACATCGATATTTTTTTGTATATTCATTTGTGCATTATTCAAGAGTCGTAATATTAAAAACACGTGAACATTTCTGAATTTACAATATTAGGTTAAGTAATTGTTGAAAATACATTGATAGTAATGTTAAAGGTAAAACTATTGAAACTTTACCATACTAAATAGACCTTTACTTTTAAGAACAGTATTTGAATAACCTGAAAAAGAGTTGATAACATTTTAATAAATAAACAGCTAATTGTGTCTGATATTTAAATATGCATGATACATATAAATTAGATATGTGTTTGGCAAATAAGTACAAGTTATATTTATTTTTAAATGTGTCAAGTTATTATAAAAATAACAATAAACATTGAAATCTTTTGCAAATAATACATTCGATTCGGTCATTTAAATTGATACCATTTACCGGACAAACTTTTAATAATTTACATATTAGAGACTTATAGGTTTTGCAGATTTTTATATGTTTAATTTAGTAACTGTACATTCAGAAATTATTGCGTGCATTTACTATTGCAATTTTATTTTTTGCGACATTGTGAAAAATCCTGTTCAATTCATATGAAAAAATTCAAAATGCGAGTTTAAATTATTGAGATTATAACCATGTCTCATTTTTCGCAATAATAAAAACATCGCAATAATTCCTGAATTTACAGTACGTCATTTTAATTGATATCCTATAGCGTGTCTTTCTATGTTGTGATGTTGCACCATTATTTCAGGTAAGGGTGAAGGTTGGTACCTATTAAAACTTTAGAACCCGCTGCATATGTTTGCACCTGTTCAAGTCATGAACATGATAATTAGCGATTGTTGTTTGTTGATGTGGTTCATAAGTGTGTTTCTGGTTTTCCTGTTCGAATTTTAGGACATTAGTCGTTTTTTTTTTTTTTTTTTTTTGGGGGGGGGGGGCTTTATAGCTTGCTGTGCGGTGTGAGCTGTCCAATTGGCACGCATATGACATCTCAGTATATCTAGTTAATTAATAGAAATGTTTGGTTCATTATCTGCAATTCATTTGTGTTCAATAATTTACGTAATAGTCCTGTACCTAGTTCTGTTTTCACAGTATCGGTAAATTATAAAAGATTTTTAAAAAATCATACAGGAAAAAGAAAATAATGTCAGTTAGTGTGTACGTTTAAACATTGTAAGATCATATTACAATAGCAGGATTTTTTATTATTTTGGTTTATTTATAATTCAAACTTAATAACTTTTAAATAAACTTGTACTTATTTGCCAAACACATATTTTCTAATCTATTTGTATTATGCTTTATTAGTGTGCTAGTGACCTAATACGATACCCGTATATACGGGGTCAGTGAATTCCATACGCGGGGAGAAATTTAGGACATTTTCCCCGCTATTCTCTCTCTATATATATATATTGTGTATTTAACCAACTAATTATTCTCTGTCCTTTATTTACTATTCCCTAGTTTTTAAGATGTATTTTTTTCGATTTTTCTATAGTCAAGGTCCATGATTATATTCTCTGTTAATCATATCAAGACCATCAAACTTGATATGCTAGGAGTTGAAGCCAAAATTCACAACAAGTGCCGGAAAACAAAAAGATACTTATATAATTAAACAGAAGTATCATAACTATTTGCATTATTGTACTGAAATATTCAAAATGAACAATATGGTATATTTTTTTATCTTAATATTTTTGGGAGAAAAAACCTAGTACTAAGTAATTAAAACTAAGGATTCTATTTTCGCTATAAAATATTGAAACAACATGTATATAATTTCGTGCGTCTGAATAGTTTTCCAGTTTTATCTTCATCCAGAACTCTCAAACCAAAAAAAAATGAATACGAAGGATAACAACACCCATCAACAAATTTCTTATATATATTAAAATAAAATTTACCCATGCTTTGATATCAAATGAAAGGTTACCTGACACGTTTTTAATGTCAGTTATTTGATCATTGTCTCCAACTAAAGAAAACTCAGTCATATCCCAGAAGTTTAATAAATGTTTACTTTTGCATTGCAGAGACATGTTTTACCCTATACATGTTCATACAAGATATATTGAAACAATTCTATAGATATAAAAAGATGTGGTAATGAGACAACTCTCCATCCAATTTATAAAAGTAAACCATTATAGGTCAAAATACGGTCTTCAACACGGAGCATTGACTCACACCAAACAGCTAGCTATTAAGGGCCCCAAAAAGTACGAGTGGTAAACCATTCAAACGGGAAAACCAACGGTCTAATCTATATAAAAAAACTAGAAACGAGAAACACTCATGAACCACATATGTATGTATAATAGTTTTAAAAGTACACACCCATTATTAACAGAATACATCCAAAATTTAAGCTCTTAGGATTGTTGTGATAGTGCATGCTTTACATTTTTATCAACATGCAATCAAATTATCAGATATTTTGGTGGTCATGTTTAAGGAAATTCCCAGTAATGGCCATGCTCTTTAACTAAAAGCTACATCTTTTATATCATTTTCTCAGCTACCTATTCACTTAAAAGCTTTTACAACGTACTTTTGTCAGCCAATTTACATGTATTGGCATCATAAAAACATGCAGGTTTTGTTTCCCTAAAAGCATAACATGTTTAATAAACAATTCACCAGACGAAAACATTTCCTCTATCCTTCGATCTATCAACTACTATTTTAATGTACATCCGATGGACAATAAGAGCTCAATTCGTCTTACTAACATGTAGTAAAGGGATAACATGTGTGGTAGAAAACACTTATTCTAAACATTGACAATACAGGATTGTTTTCTAACAATATGTTTCAAGGTGGCAAATATGTTCTACCAACAGATGTAATGTGAACGTTTTGTTCAAATGTAAGTGTTTTATTGAAAATACTGGAAATAATTTTGTAAAGTTTGTATCTTATATACCAGGTTTTTATTTTGCGCAATTTGAATGCAAAATAAAATGTATATGGTCGCGCATATATCCCCAAACAACATACTCCACGTTTACAGTAGTTGTATTTATATAGCAATTGCTTCTATTGCTTATTTTGTTAAAGAGTTTCCGAATTATAACTATGTTTGTTAAATTATGTTTGTCATATTTATTGTAGTTGTACAGATGACACAGTATGGGAACTAAGAATAGATCTGATGTAGCAACAAAAGGTCGTATTATGAAGCATATAACTCCATCTGAGGATGAGGAAAAGCTTCGACTGAACAACTATGACATGGTTCCAAAACTTCCTTCTGTGAAAATAACACAAAAGCCTCAACAAGGTCCCAATCTATCGGATTTCCTAGACAAGCAAAACAGTACTGTTGAACATAAAAATGGCGGTATAAAACTAAAACCGGTGGGAAAAGAAAAAGCATTTGCGATTCTCAAACAATATAATAGTATAGTATCTAATGAGGTAAACTTAACAGTGAAAAATTTACCATCGGTAAAATTGCCATTTAAGAAACAACCTCATCAGCCACCATTATTACCCAAGCCGGATGTGACTCCACGAAAAGTTCCAATTTTTACGGAGGGAATCAGTTCATTGAGTAAGACTTCAAAACCGTCATTTCTTATTCCGAAAGATAAAGTTCTACGAGCAAATTTACCAAATAATGTAGTCGTCGCTCATAAGAAAGATAACTATTCCATCGGAGTGAAGTTACCTAAAAGGAAATCTCCGAATCAAATCGAAGAGAGTACAAAGTTCAAACAAATGCATAATTTAGGATTAGATAGTCTTCCAATTGTAAACTTGGAAAAGTTCATGAAAACAAAGAAGGACGCTGTCGATGTTGCCAGAGGGTTGAAACCGATACCAAATGGTAATAGAAAAACTAAACCAAGAAGATTAGACCCTATAGCATCGGATTCAAATCTTAAACCATCTATAGAATCGTCCAGATCCTATGATTGGACTTCAGATAGAAAGAAAGCTAATCGATGGAAAGACCAAAATTCAGCTAAATCAGAAGGTAAAGCTAATGTTGTATGGATAGGGAAAAGTTTAAATTTTGGTTCCTCATCGAACAGAACTCGAATACTGAAACAAATGTATCCACAAGAGGAAGCAAACTTCAGAACAAAGCAAGGGGACGAATTAAACCGCATGAAATTTCAAAGTCGTGATCCTTCTGTCTTAGGAGTATGTTCATTGGCGCCAATTGATGTCATTGGACAGTCTACAAAACTGTTCGCAGATATACCATTTAGGGAAAAGTATAAAGGTTTTCCGAAGCATCACACGAGAAGTAATGTACGTGACTATTACTTCGAAACGGATTCCGAAAGTTCGTTAAACGATGATTGGAAAAATATGATAAACAATGCCATAACAAACAGAAGTTCGTCTGCTGAGAGTGGCACGGTCACTCCGCGTGCAGTTCCAAATCCTCCGCCTTCATATGTATCAAGTACACACGATGACGAAGAAGCATTGATACCGTTAGAAATTTCTAAAACAATGCATCGAATTCAAGAGGAAAGGTCAAGTTTAATGATGGATTCCGCATCGAATCGTGTTCAGCAAACATTAAGTGCAGGATCACGTCAACTGCAAACCAGAATGTCCCCGGCTCCAGTAATAACTATCAATAATGCAACGTTGGAGGACGAAGAACCGCCAAAACAAATTCCATCTACTACACCAAGGAAAAGCAAGGAACCAATAATCAGTAGTGTAGTGGAACTTAAGCTTGACCACAAGCATTTAAATGTGCCAAAATTTATTGAATCTGAACGTAGACCACCTGTTAAATTAGACGGGGAATCAAACTCCCAGTCGCAATCGCATAGTTCAACGGATCCTGTTAAATCTAAGACGGTATCAACAGTGTCAGACAATCAAAAATTAAACATTACTACATTACAACTTATAACCACAAATGAGAGGAATTCGCCTCTGCCACCATTTAATTCATTTCTCTCTGATGCAGAAACAGCAGGATTTACGCCACGAAACACATACACGAATGTCAAACTAGACAGTGGCAATGTCGAAACATTGAAGCATTTAACGGTTAACAATAAAACGTTACAATTTATTTCCCCATTGCAAGTTCAGTCAAATGCTAAGCGACAATAGTAATGTTAGTTTTGTTATTGTTGATGTTTTATTTCTGTTGTAAAATTACCAGATGTAATTATACCAAAATCATGACCTAGACTATGTGTCTAAAATGCTTTGGATATTGGTGCAGAAGATGATATGTTGATAACTAAATTGTTACATTTGGTTGTAAAAACACGACGTATAAACTAATATCATAGCATTGAGAGATAGTATTATCAACCAACAACACATTTTTCTTTAAAATCATACAAATTATCGACAAAATTCGACACATTTTGAAACTGTGTACCCAACGTACTTTACCAACACTATACAATTGTAAATTACAACATTGCACCATGTAAACATAAGGGTAATGGGTGAACTAAACATGAAACCGGAAAAGCTTTTACACTTATAGTGTCAATAAAAAAAAAATGAAATACCACTCAAAAATAGGGGATTGAAAAGGGGAAACCTTTGAATATAACTCATAATACGTTTTGTTACAATGTGTTGATCATGATTGACGAGGTTAGTAACCATCGACCAGAAATTGATTTAAATATGCACGACTTGCACATGGCAGTACTAATCTAATGATACCAGGCTTTTAGTTTTGTATGCCAGATGCCTGTTCCATCTACCATAAGGTGGTACTAAACACCTTGATTTAAATTAATTTGGCTCGTTTAATTTTCAGAAAATTTTGACAAAATATTAACTTAGATCCTTTTGTCAAAAATATTTTAAAAAATCGAGCCAAACACTTTATCTGAAAAATTTCATTTAAAATATTTAGCAGTTTGATAAACACTAAATTTGATCATTGAGAAGCTTAACATGTTCTTTACAACAATGCATGATTGAAACGTTTAGCTGATTTTTACAGAGTTATCTCCCTGTAGTGTTATGTACCACCCTAACCTCATTATTAAGCTTGAATCCAACAATTGGAAGGCCAAACCTTTCCTTGTAATTGTGAAGGTTCGGTTACGCAGTTATAATTTGTTTAAGTGTTTTGTAAACTATAATAATTCATAATGTTTTCGTCATTTATCCATATTTTGATAATTCATTTTGTTTTATAAGTAAAATGGAATATGTGCCAATGAGAAAGTATAACCAAATAGTACACAAAAAAACGCATCTAGAGGTTAATATGATCCTAACTGTGTTTCGTCCACTTTCATCCGATTTTTTGTTTGCGTGGTTTTCTGTGAGACTTGCACTTAAATAAACCCACCATAGATACCAGGATTCTGATAATATCGAGAACGAAAGGAAGCTGATGCTGTTTAAGGGAATTGGCTTCTCAGTTTCATAGTAATTAACTTTTCAAAACACTAGTTTATATAGATAGGGGATTAATAAAGGAATCCAAAGAGCAAAAAAAATATATAGGTCACCGTGCTTGTTTTCGAGATATTAGCCATTGAAATTTTGGCGGGAAAATATTCTCTCTTGACTTTTCATAGCTTTATCTTTGACAAGTTGAAGTTCTCAAAAACTGTTAAAAAGTAACTAAAATTTTATAAGACTTTTACAGATGGCTTATCATTATACATGTTAAAGATTTACAGAAAGAAAAATAGGGTCACCGGGCACATTTTTTCAAGGCATTCAAATGGATAAAACCAGAGGATTCCGAAAATCTGACAAAAAATCTAAAACATGACAAGCCAGCTTCCTTAACATAGTATGTATAAAAAAATTAATGAGCATTTTAACATGTTCCGTATTTCATGGTATTTCACGTTCCAAAGCTGTACTGTAAAACTGATTTTGCATGGTGCTATGCTGTGCAGATGAATCCTTATAAATAAAGAAGATCACTACATGTATTTTGGCTGCCATGCAAGGTAATAATAGTAAGAAAATATAGCAATGAATTACATGATGTAAATAAAACTTGAGTAAATAATTAAATAAAATAATAACAAACACACTTCACTGCAGCTATTTCCACTTTAAAAGAGAAGTATATAATTGCCTTTAACACATCACATTGGTAAACCTAAGAATTAAAAAATGCATTAAGAATGGGTCCATGGGACACAGATGCTAGTCCGCTTGCACATACCGTTAAAAGAAACATAACTCAAGAACGATGAAAATGACGGAACCAAAATTCGAACTTGATCTGTGTTAATATAAGTATTACATTGTATGTACATGTACTACATAAGTCTCGTAAGATTTCTCTTATTATTGTTTAAAAAAGAAAAACAAAGGTAAAAACTTAACTCGTTATGATGTCGACCGGTGTATTGTTTTTAGATTAAAAAATATCTATACTATTAAACGAGAAGACCTCATTTTTGGTGTCGCTTCTTTTCTTTCCACAACAAATTAATCAACACGCCTCTGTGTCCTATGGGTACAGTGCATAGTCGCATTTGTCATCCATTCATATGATTATTCAGATTGAGTTATTTTGGGAGAAAAACGAGAAAAAAGGCATCCGGATATTGTCCCGTCATTGGACGAAATTTTAAGTCTGATTAGACTTCCGGTTTGCGTTTTTCTGTATACTGTATTTTAAGAATTCTATCTGCTATCATTTTCAAGTTTACTATCCACGGCGGTCACATAGTTTATTAAATAGAGAGGGTCTGTATACTATATCAATGACCACCATGGTATCCACGGCGGTCACATAGTTTATTAAACAGAGAGGGTCTGTATACTACATCAATGACCACCATGGATCGATTAGTAAACTTAAAATTGAAAGTAAATACACTATATTTATATAGTAATGAATGTTCATAATATACAGATAAGCCTTAAAATTATTCAAGTGAACTTTTGGTACCTTTTCTTGAAATTCTCCAGTTATTAAATCTTTTACAAAATTCATTGATTACAAAAAAAGAAGGTGTGGTATGATAGCCATGTTGAGACAACTCTCCACAAGAGACCAAAATGACACAGAAATTAACAACTATAGGTCAACGTACGACCTTCAACAACGAGCAAAGCCCATACCGCATACTCAGCTTTAAAAGGCCCCGAACTGACAAGGTAACACAATCCAAACCAGAAAACTAGCGGCCTTATTCATGTACAAAAAAATGAACGAAAAACAAATATGTAACACATAAACAAACGACAACCACTGAATTACAGGCTCCTTACTTAAATGTTCAGAACATACTTAATGTATTATGTTCATATTGAAATTGATAGAAAACCAAAAATTGGGAATTTTGGAAATAAAGGAGGAGGGATATAAAAAAACATTTTCCTGTCGCCAATGACCTATGACTTATGATACTTTTGCTGAAATTCCCCACTAAATGTATTATGTTCATATTGAAATTGATAGAAAACCAAAATTGGGAATTTTGGAAATAAAGGAGGAGGGATAAAAAAAAAACACATTTTCCTGTCCCCAATAACCTTTGACTTATGATACTTTTGCTGAAATTTTTTTACATAATTCTTCCAACAACACTTTACATACTTTCAACTACGCTCTGAATGCCCGCGATTTCGCGGGTGTGTTCTAGTATATAATTATAATAGTTTCACTTTCTCCTTCGGAACTGAAAGCTTTTTATGGTCCGATTTTACACGGTTTGGTTGCAAAATTGGTGTACCGAAGTTATGCAATATAAAAACAATATAAAAAATGAAGTTAATTAAATAAATTTATTGTGAAAAAATGTGGCTGATACCACGTGTTCTTATAGTATGATGCTCTCGATAAGTGTACGTCTTTCTTGAAGAGACTGCCGATTCCACGAATATAACACCGTCAATATGTATGCAGACTGAAAGAGCGAGTATGATCTTATTCATATATATCCTTGACTTTAGCCTCAATATTGAGTTATGCTTTACCGTAAACTTCCATCAACATTTGTCACAACTCCAGAGTTATCTAACAAACGAGAGAAGCATCAGAAAAGCATAAAAGGTTAACTCTGGCATAAAACATGTAGCAAGAACGTTTTCTAAATACTAAACAGCTATATATATGTGATATGATATACAATGTAGATAAAAAAAAAAAAAACACCAAAAACACAAGATTTCCAACTATGTATCTGGGTTTTCTCATGGACACTGTCCTTGCAAATTATCAATTTAAAGATTTTTTTCTAATAATCTACCAACTTAACACTGTAATGAGATCTTTGACCAATTTTTTCATCGTCATAAAGTATTGCTTTTGTTATCAATAATTTAAAACCCACATGAACACTGTGGTTAAACACAATTGTACATTCTCTGTCCTACAATCTGTCGATACATATACTTCGGCATTGCACAAGTTCTTGTTTTTCTATGACTGTAATATTATGACGTCTTTACACTAAATCCGTTGGAAATGTACTGATTGATATAGATCTAAGTCCTAGATACATGATTTTATAATAGTAGTTATAGACTTTGAACTAGCTTTTTGTAACTGCGAGTACTATCAAATCTTTGTTGTGTGTGTCTTTTGTGTTTCTGGTAGTTTTTTAAGCGTGGATTGTATCGATCTGATGAAATAAGTCCTTTTCAACTAATTTTTATAATATATTCTAAAAGTTGGACTGTTACACCACTGTCCTAGATTAGTGGAGGGTTTAGCGCTAACAAGCAATTTTAATCTCGCCGTCTTTTGTATGTATCTGTCTCAACTCAGGGGCCCGTAATTCAGTTGTTGTCGTTTGTTGTTGTATATCATATTTGTGTTTCGTTTATTGTTCATTTCGGGCTCTTTTATAGCTCACTTTATATGTTATGTGAGTGTTTCTCATTGTTGAAGGCTGTACGGTGACCAATAGTTATAAACTTCTTCATCATTTGGTCTTTGGTGGGGAGTTGTCTCATTGTTGAAGGCTGTATGGTGACCAATAGTTATTAACTTCTTCATCATTTGGTCTTTGGTGGAGAGTTGTCTCATTGACTCATACTATATGTACATCTTCTTAATTTGATATTGGTCAAATACATTATACAAAAAGTCATATATACCTTCCGGCTGCACTGTACAAAATAGGGTAAAATGTTACAGCAAAAATAAACCACTAATACAAAAGAACAACTATTCCAGAAATCTGTGTGTTTTAGTATTTAACACCATTTATCGTTTTATGCATCACCAATGTTTAATTTCACACTTATTGAACACTTTAAAATGTTGGTTGTGTTCAACTCATCACTGAAAGGAGACTAAACTCCGTGTAAGATGAATGCAGCAAACCAAATGTTCCTTTGAAAAACGAAAGATGAAATAGGATACCAGGGTGTAAAACATAATCTGACACTTTAAATTGTAGGACCACTTTACAAAACATAGTGAGAAATATATAGAAAAATAAAAAGAACTATCTGCAGCGTCCATCAGTAAGCATTTTAAATTAAGGAATACATCTCCCCTGTGAAATGCTCTTTTTCCGTGTCGGGATCTGCCTGGCTATATTTCACATTCTTAATTTATGTTTTTATCAGCTTTGTCAATGTTTTATTAGGTTTCGGCTTTTTCAACATTTCGGTCTCGAGCATCACTGCAGATACATTAATTGCCGAAATGTGCATCTGGTGCATTCATATTTGTATCGTGTGATGATTTGTACAGCCATTATTTACAAGAAAAAAGTAAAAATAAATTTAAAGAAAAAAATCCGAAAGTACTTTCTGAAGCCTTCGAAAGAACCCTTTTATAAATGAAGGCCATATATTTAATTCTATAAAGTATACAACGTATATGCTTACTGAAATATTGCCCATTAAATCATCAGACCGTCTTCAATGTTGCTAGATATATATAGATGATTTGACAAAATCGATTATTCACTGTACAGACAATTATTTCAACAAAAACTTTCAAAAGTAAATGCATGATAAACGCAGAGTATATATAGCTTCTCCTTATACAACACTAAGCAATAGTTTGACCAGAGGTCTAGACATTATACTTTAAAATTTACTTTTTTAAATATCATTTGGTGTAATCAATCGATATCTGTAAAAAGGACGGTGACAGAATATGGCATACTTTAAAGATTTGAGAACGACCATTTAACTTCAATAGGGAGAGTGGGATGGTTAGTTTTTTTTCATACAAAAAAATATTCTGATTCCTAAATTGATGTAAATAAATATTCTGTTCAAGCAGAGGACAAAAACAATATTCTGAATTCATATTTTACCCATATCGTATAGTGTTCAATGTTAAACAAAAATAATTTGATTAATAGCGTTGAGAAACTAAATTGTTGCGCGAAAAAAAGAGTTAAGACTCAAAAAAATATACCCCCCCCCCCCAAGTTGAAGTTGAATGATTGCTCAGTATGGGTGTCTTTCGCCACCTTGGATTGTCAAAAACAGGGAATCTAAGGGTCAAGATGTCAAATTAAGTAAAGATGGTTGGTCATTACCTGATCCTTATATCTGTCAGAGCCAAACAGTTAAAGGACAGAGAACCAGTCTATCCAAATAGTATGCCAGACAATCGCAATAAAGAAACAATTTCAATTATAGTTAGAAATTGCGTTGTTAATTTCCAACATTTATGAAGATATTTAACGGAGCAGGCTACTTCCCTGGCTGAGATTTTTTGGTTAATGCATTAAAAGTTAATATAATTTCATATTTTCATAAAGCCTATTTTCTTAACTTTTCATTGAACCAAAATTTACGTTAGTTTTTTGCTGAAATTAGCACAAAATCAAAATAATATAACCGGAAGAAAAGGAAACATTGAAAACAAGAAATATTCAACTTAAAACTAAAATGAAAAATATTCAATTTTAAACGAGAGTTCATGTAAGTATTCAAATCAAAACGAGAGTTCATATAAATATTCAATCTAAAATGGGAGTTCATATAGGGACGTTACATGGATGTTCGTACCTCATTGGAAAATCGGCGTAGTTGGCAAGATGCAAGTCCAAAATATATAATTGTGTGATCTTATATTCATTGCTATTGTACGTATTTTAAAAAATAATGTTTTTTTAAAATATAAACGAAAAAAATAATTGTTGAAACTATGTTTTATGCTGCATGCGACAAGCTTCATTAAAAAAAAACGACTATTTTTAGGCTGTCCCGCGTAACATATTTCATTTATTGTAACCATTAAACTATGATTTTCGTCTAAACTATTTAATATTTTGAAAAACGTTTTTTCCATTATTTAACAGAAAGGTTCATTCAGTCTTTTATGCATTTTTTTATGACGTTATAATGACATCATAGAAAAAATAGCGTTCCATACTACAAGGGCAAATCTGTCCCACGGGGAAAAAATGGGATTACAGATTTGAGAATCAAAAAACATTTGTCTAAAATGGAAAAAGGTTAGTATTTGTATTTACTACATCAATGTTAATTTGCTTAATTTTATGAATTTAAAGACAAATATCCTGGAAAATGATATATGGTAAATTAATTTATGGACGATTTTTCAAAGACTTACAAGGTTGTCGCACCGCCATTTTTGACATAAAAACGAACTCAACCCAAATTTACGTCAATTGTTTGCTTATCAGTGCTCTTATAATGATAGAATTTTATGATTTTTTAAAATGTTATTTTTCTTAATTTTTCAAAAATCTAAAATACATCAATTTTCAATAAGTAGTTAAAAAGCATCGTCGATCTTGTGGAGTCTTAAAACATGTCACACTTGCTTAAAAACAACGTTTCAGTCGAAGTTTTGGTTTGAACGTTACGAAATATTCGTGACGTTATGTTACGCTTTCATGTACGAACATCGTGCGTAACGTCAAAGCACTTTTCGAATTATGGTAAAAGTTCCCAGTGTCACTTTTCTTCCGGTTATATTATTTTGATTTGAGCTAATTTCAGCAAAAATCTAACGTAATAGGCTATACTCTCGGCAGATTTGTTCCCTTAAAAAAAATATAGTTTTTAGAACGATTAGTATTTTATTTGCTAAATTAAAGCAAAATGGATTGGACACAAGTAAATCATACTTATGAAGTCTTCTCCATAATACAATATAAAATTAAATAATAGTATAATATAATGGACATGCATATAAAGCAAACAGTTTATAGAATGTCAATATAATACAAGCTTTCATATGACGATTAGAACGATTATTCCCTCAAATTTATAACCGCAAAACATATTATGCCAGACAGTTAACTTGTTTTGGAGAAAAAAAGCCATTTTTTTCTTAGAATTTTTTTAACATATCATTTTTTTATTTTCATTTGTTTTTCACAAATAATATAAGAAAATAGTCTGTTCTTTATCATACAATTAAACATTTAACAACAATGGTCGGTATTAAATAGTTACAGATGAAAACTTATCGAAAATAACTGTCCTGTTTTTATACCTTCCCGGAAATATGTGCCTAAACCGTCAGGATACTAAATTTATTTTTTCATCAACATATCCGGGTCGGCGGCGAATTTGTATTTTGAAAACAAAGTTAAATATTTAAGCTCAAGTTACACTTGCCAATTGTTAACTTATGATATGTAAGTTCCAAATCAGAAGCATTTTTACAAACATATGATTTAAATTCAAACACAGAAAATGCAAAAAGTTTTTATGATTAAAATAGTATATAATTATAGAAATGGAGAAAAAAAAAGGAAAACAATCCCACAGGATTTTGGGGCATGGGCCCCTTCAACCACCGAAGCAAGGTTGTCGGCCCTCCGAACATCCTGCGTAGTTCTGACACTAAACAATTAACTCCAATCTACGTTTAATAAAATGCAAAATTGTAGAAAACATATTTTAAAAAAAAGGTAAAAAAAGGTTATTGAAATTTGAATAAATCAAATCGTACATTTTCAGCGTCATATGATTCCTTTTTTTTCTTTTTGGGTAAACCACAAAAAGTAGTTCCGACACTAAAGAGTAGTGTCTCTTTGAACGCTTGTCAATTACAAAAGAAACTGACAGTTTCAATATCGTGACGTCACAGTACAAAATAGCAAGTCCACATAAACGATCAGTGACGCAGAAAATACGAAATACCGATGACGGCAAGGATTGATTGCGGAGTTTATGAGCTTTACTCCTTGCTTGGAAGTTGGAAATTTTCTACAATGTATAGACGTATAACAAGGCTCAACAATCCATTACTAGTCGATTACAATACCATTTTTTACTATCCACATTTTTTATTTTATCATGGTTTCTTTTACAGGGACTACAGTTTTATTCCTTTTGTGTGATCTATTTAATATGCAATATTTATTATGTATTTTAAGCTAATAAATACAAGTTAAAAATATTATTTGCCATTCTCTTCACCTATGTTCACCATGGCAATGTTCACTGAATTCACAAAAGTCCGCAAAATACAGATAATTTCCGTGAATATTTCACATAATAATCATGATGACATTTAACCTTAAAATAGTAAGCATTTCATTTATCATGTTTATCTGCAAATTCTATTTTAGTTGAAAAATTGCTATAATCATGATAAATTCATAATAATGGCTTTACATAATGAACTGATACTTTCTTAACAGATTTTTCCCAGCAGGGGCAGTACTTTTCCTGTAAAGTTAAAGGTTTCATCTTTCAGATTATGTAATAAAATTCTACTGTTTCAAACTTTGCGATAAAGATTTCACTGTTCGGGGGTGTTGAAATTAGTGGGTGTTATTAAAACAATGATACTTAAAGAAATGATTTTTGGGAAGGAAATTGAGGTATGATACCTAAACACAGGGCTCACGCTACCAGGCGACTTGGGCGAAGAAGTCGCCTTCCCGACCGTCACTTCGCTTTCCCCGACCCCCAAAAGCGAAATCAAGTCGCCCTGTTCTTGACGATACTCGCTTTCAGTCATCGGACATTTTCAATTTTTACCAAGTTGATGAAACATCAATTTTTTATTGATAATTAAAGAAATTCAGACATAAACGATTCATTATCTTTAGAAAAGAGGTTGAAGCATTCTCTTCGCAGTGTGTAGCAGGTTATTTGATAAAAATACAACTTTTTATCACTTCATGCATTTTCGCAAGTTCCGGTGCTTGTTACTCGAAAACGTACATCAACCTAAATTTCGGCGGCAAAATAAGTTTGTTACTTCATTTAAACGTGATAAAAGTTGCCTCCAGTAAATGTTTAATCTATTTATTGCATTAAAAACGTCATGTTCCTTTTCAAATAACTTTTCAAACCTCGTTTATTTTTGTAAATTTTCTTGCATTCGTCCGCCATTGACCGATTTCTAAACTACGGATCTGAACCGAACCAGCTATGACCGAAATCCGTACTTTTACAATAATTACTACGGACGCACGGACAGAACAGCTGACAGAAGAATATTGATCCAAAAGGGAAAAATTACGCATTCCACACACATTAAGAGACTTTTGGTTACATCTAATTGATTGGTGTATATAATTCCCTATATTTTTATGGATTGTTTCAAACTATTGATTAAAGTTGCTTAACTCTGAGACTATTATACTAATTTCAATATATTATGGCCCAGCTTAATAACTTTTATATTTTTTATGAGAAACACTGAATTTCATACACAAGATAATTTTTAATTAAATATATTATAATTTCTTTACATTTTTTAAAATATTTTTTTTTTTTTTTAGTGCTAGATATTTAGTTGGAATAAGTTTCTCACAAGAACCTTAGTAAAACTTAAACAACTTTTAATTTCAAATGTTACTTTAATTGTATTTTTTTTACTCAGATATGAATTGAACAATATAAAAAGAACATTATTTACATATGGCCCTTTATACTATTGTAAAATCCAAACATTGTAGCGCACTGCACGAATGAGCACTTCTTTTTCAAATCTCACCACTTCTCCCTATCAGTTTCAAAAAGAGAAGTCACTTCTCCCTATAATTCTGAAGTAGTGTGAGCCCTGTAAACAAGTGATTTTTATGTCATTATCCTAGATTCAGTACAAGGTGATCATCACCTGAAATGACCTGGTCATCCTAGACAACACAGATGTTGGTTCTGATAATTTTAGCATCATAATTAGTCCCTGGATCATTAGTACATGTATTCTATATTTAAAGCTACAATAAAATCAAATCACTTCTTCTAGTGATTAATTTGTACTACTTAAATAGGTGATTATTAAAGAAAGACAACTCTTACTTCCAACCTTATGGAAATAATGTTACTTGAATCAGTGATTTAGAAAATCACTCATTTAAGTAAGTCCCCTGACTGATGATGTTAATCTTGAATTTCACCATTAGTATAATGAGTTGCAGTAATGTTTTTTATTTCAGCTTGTACATGTTTGTTATAGTATAAGGAAGTCAAGAACATAAAAAGTTATGGCAGACAGTAATACCAAATTTTTCAGTAAACTGAAAACCGTGTGTAAAAATATTGAACAGGGAATCAGTCAGCTTCAAAGTGAGGTAGAAACAAAAACTTCCAGTAGATCATCTGGAAAAACTGTAATGAAATTGACCAGTCTTAAACAGGAAATCCAAGATATGAAGGTATTACTTACATGTACATTTGTAGTTGTTATAATTTTGGACAAAAGTATATATGTACAACATGTACATGTAGCTGACTACTTAAAGTGTCAGAATAAGATGTGGGACAGCAGTCCAACTATACAAACAAACATAACGCATGAAGTTGTCAAAATATCATTATTTGACCTACAATGTACCAAAACAAGAAGTTGATTAACTTGAGCATGTTGAGGGGGTTGTTGAATTAAATTACTTGTACATAAATATATATATATATCTAGGTAAATTGTTGGAGATGGTTAAGGGGAGATAATTCAAAGCATGAAAAGAAACTTAAAATGTAACTAATTTACTATTACAAGTAAATATTACTTACATCTTCAAGAAAATAAGCTTTTAAGTTACAATGAATTATATAAGTGATACCCCCGACTGAAAGTCTTCAACAATAGATAGGAGTTGATGTAAAATTCTGTTTTTTTGTCTTACTCTAAATCATCCTGCTAAAATTGTAAATAGATTACGTCATGTACATTTGTAAACTTTAAAAAAAACAAACAACAGCAAATTAAAAATGAATGAAAAAAGACAACCAAACAACACAGATGTTCATGATGTTACATACATGTACTGTGGATTTATTTATTTTCATGGATACCAATTTTCGTGTTTTGGGGAAAACTTACATCATGCACATATTCGTGGATATTTAATTTCATGGTTTTGGCAAAATCTGCACTCATCCTGTAGAAAATTTACAATTCGTTGAGCATTTAAATTCATGAAATTTGTGGTTCTTCTGTACCACAAAATCTACCAAAAATTAGTATCCAACGAATATTAATGAATCCCCAGTATATAAAATGAATATATCCCAACTCATACATTGTAAGTCAATGAAAAACTGACATTGTCATGGCAAAAAATCACCAAAAGACAAACAACAGCTCACATAAATCAGTATACAATTCACATAGAAAACTTGAGGCTGATCAGCAACACAAAGCTTAAGCCAAACAACTGTGTAATCTAGGGTGCTATGGAAGGGTATGTAGATCCTGCTCAACAGTCTGTTAATAATTTTTTTAACTAAGGCTGTGTAAAACAATTCAAAAATATGTATTAAGATGATCATGTTTATTTCAGATTGAAGGAAGACAGAAATGTCAAACGTTAGATTTAGAAGGAAAGGAGTTCAATGAATTGATGGAATGCTGTCGTTCTTTGTTAGATATTCAAAATCATAAACTTCATAACATTGAAATTTTTATGAATCAATATGGCTACAAAGATTACACTTTAAAAGGTACATTTATTTTCTTTAAATGAAATTAAGGCTCAGTTCATAGTGGCAAAGTTGAAATTATCTCTTCAAAAAAAATGTATGGTCACCATCACAAGTTGGTTAACTGTTAAGGAGTGGATATGTTCCAATAGACTATTTTCATAATACCGACTTTCGACTCTTGAGTTTATATTTTTTCCACAGGTGGCCTCAGAACACAATTATTCTTCCCCTTGCCTACAATGCATTTTTTGAATTAAAAACTTTGCACCGCATCAAAAGTGAAATAAATTAAACTGCTTATAGACCATTATTATTCTAATAAAATATGCTTGTCCCAGGACAATCCAACCTTTTCTTTTTAGAGACCTATTATCATGCCAGTGGTTGGATTTGAATCTTGAATAAATAACAAAGGCTAATTTCTACCCTACTTTCATTTTGTCCAAATCACTACTTTCACTTTCAGTAATAATTTTTTTCCACATGTTTTACTTATTTCGATATATGTGCAACTGATAGGACCACTTGTAAAAATAGTAAACATTACAAAGAAAACAGTTGACAGAATACAATCTGTTTGAATAGTAAAATCTCTTAATCTATCCTTACTTTTTTAATTTTCAGAAATTAATTTAAAAAAAGAAATCAAAGTGACGTCATGTGACAGTATTGAAATGTATCAAAATTATGAATTTGTAGAAGACAGCTAGGTGGGAAAAATAATTTAATTGTCCTGATAACATTAATTTAAAGAAAATTCAGATAATTATTCAACATGTTCAACACAAAACAATAAATATAGTTTGTTTTTTTGTAGAACCAAAGGCAGAAAAACAGGTGGAAAATATTGATGAAAATGATGAAATGAAAGAAAATCAAAAACCGTATGTAATGCAGTTATACTGTAATAGCACTGCCTAGTTTCCTATGGAAAGGACAAAGCATGTTTTATAGTTTCTGTTGTTATTTATTCGAAATTTTTTGGAAAAATTGTTTTAATTTAGAGCTTGACTTTTAGTTAAAGACAAAAAAAAAGGGATTTCAATTAGAATTTTTTTTTGTTCCTGCAGATGATGTAAAAATAAAACAAGTTTGTTCCACATCTTTGAGATGACCATTCTACAAAACAGTTCTATTGCATCGATTTATACTATCACCAATTTATAAATATAGAAGTAGAATAGACAAAAAATGCCCATGAAAATGCATTTAACTTTTATATATCTAGTGGATCCTGGCACTTAAACCTTTTCCAACTGCATTTTGTTTGTACACAGGGTAATTTGTAGCTCACCTGGCCCACAGACCTAAGTGAAAATTTTTCATCATTTGGCGTCTGTCCTTGTCTGTGATCTTCAAGATACACATCTGTGATTTTAATATTTTAAAAAATCTCCATTTACAAAATGTATTTAATATGAATTGTAAATATTTGATGTGTATGTACAACAATTTTTTCCAGATTAACACCCCCTCAGGAAACAAAACCAGACAGAACAAGAACACCTAAAGCAGAAGATTTTGGATTTAGCAGCTATACCCTGAGGGCTATGGAGAGAGGATTTAGTACAATACAACAGGAGCAACCACAAATAAGGTTTGTTATGTCTTAATCATAACAGACAATTTAAAATGTTTGGAATACATAAGAACTAACAGGAACCACCAACAATAAGGGCTATTCCATTAAAATGTATGTCACATGTATGTGGGAGGGTAGGAAGTGAGTTTAATAATTGAAAGTGTGCCATGCTTTTTTTTTGTCATCGTTGATAGTCGTTAATAAGCATTCTGCAATATTATCTTAAAAGTGGATCTTGGTTGAAGGAATATTTTGAAAGTCCCTTCCTACCCTCGCACATACAATGGAATAAATAACCTTTGATATGGAACCAGCATCATACAGAAATTTTTTCATCATTAAGACAGTGTTACTACTGAAATTTAATGTTCACAGATAGTTAAGTTTTAAAAAGACATTTAAAAAAATTAGATATTCCCCAGACATGAACTAGTTAATTTTTTGTGTCAGGCTCATAGAACTATTCAAAATATTTGTATATTGACAGTGTTATCTCCCTTTATTTAGAACAAGACTTCCAAAATTATATTTATATATGCTATGTGTACCTTATCTAATGGAAAGTTGGTTCACTAAAATTGATAAATTGATAACTGTAGGTACATGCAAGCACCAAATTTTAATAGGCCTTTTATTGGATGTATAATGGTATATTGTTGTCTGTCCCCAACATGTCGGGGTATAACTCAAGACACTTTAACAAAATTGTTCACGAAACATCGGTAATTAAATATCCTTTGACTTAAGCTCCCTTTCAGCTTTTAAATATTTCAAATTTGTAGTTTCTGTTTAATGGGATTTTTTTCATAAACATGAAGGGGGGATTTTTTTTGTTTTTCAGACAATAATTCAAAAATGCTTGAGTAGTTTTCCTGAAACTAAAGTGACTGGTTTATAAATGTATCAATTGAAATATAAATTTCTGATATGACATTATTACATTTTGTATTAAGGCGAAGTGTACGTAATTGCACGCCCCTAGCGGAATACGGGATTAATAACGTTCTACGTTAGTTACGCAAGTTATCTCCCTTACTCCAAGAAAGGTCAGAAGAAAGAACTACTTCGTGCGGTCTATCATGAATTTAACAAGCACGTCTGTGCTATCTTAAAACCTAATCATGAGAAATTATCTGAATTACTCCAGTTAGAAATCAAAGTATTCTATTGTTTCGTGCAGCCTGACGTTAAAACCAGTTGACTGTTTTTGTTTTTGACGCGTTGGATATGGAAGGCATCTCGTTTAAAACTATATAACAACAGATTGTAAAAACGCCTCACAACAGAATTATAAACAAATACAAATGTGACAATTCTACTTCTATTGATATCAAATTAATTAAAATGAAACCTGAATTGACCCAACAATATCATTTTAAAAGCCGTAGTTTTGAACGAAAACACACAGTACTCAACAAAAAGTTTTAGATGTGAAATTAATTATTAGATTAAAAAAACGTTGACATGTCCGTATTTTGTGCAAATGAAAATTTTAGGACATGATTTATATCCCTTTTAAAAAATAAGATGATACCAAGAAAATATAATTTGACCACTAGTGCAACACTTACAAGAACAAAGACGGAAAATAAACAAATTAGGCCACAAAAAAATACTCAGTAAACTAAAAAAGTGATCACTCTAAACATTTATCTTAGAAAGTTAGAATAAGTAAAAAATATGTCATTCAACTCCAAGTTTTCAACTTTTTCTACATGTGCAGAAAATAAACAGGTGTCTTCTATTCTGTCAGCAATTTATGGGAAAACTATAAATCTAAATTTAGAACCAAATTGAAATTGAAAGTACACATACATGTAAGTTAAAAATATAACACGTTATTTCTTCTGTATCAAATTCCAATTTCGAAGAGATAGCAAAATTTGTTTTCTTTTATTGTGCCTGTGTGCACTGATCATTTCAATTAGAGAATGTAATTTTGAAGTAACATTTTTTCTCAAGTCTCAATTCAAGATTATGAATGAGTAGAATATATTATTACGGTTAAAGAAAAGAGGTCAGGAAAGTCTGTTTGTGACACTTTAAACTACAATTTAATGTTTAGTGGAATAAGAGGTGAAATGAGTTCAGACTTTTACATTTTGATAGCATTTTGAAGATTTAAAAAAAAATTTAACCGAAGTCTACTGCAAGTGATGATTAATCGACCTCAATGATTATCCAGGAAGATCTTGCACTCGGTCAGCTCTATGCTTTCACCTAGTTCATGATAATACAAGAATTGAGAAGCCTGTGGTGTACTAGTCCAATAATATAAGAATTTGGAGTTTCATATCATTTATATTCAACGTTTTTTATTGGATATTTCTTTTCTTTATTATTATCAACGTTGACCCCCCCTTTTTCCCAAAAAAAAAATATCGATAAAAATCGTTGAATGTAACTTATTTTAAACTCCAAAGTCTTGTATTATTGGACTAATGGTTTACTAGTTGTTATTGACTTTGGTTCAAGTCTGTCACTTCACCACATGGTATTTGTTTTTTAGTAACTATTTTTAAGCAGTTGAGCTGCTTTATGCGAGCACCCTAGATTTATGTTCTACCCAATAAATGCTGAAATATGTGCCACTTTTATTATCTGGCTGGCTATCATGTTATTTATAACTAATTGGACACTTTTTTCATACTTTTTATTCTGGAATATAAAAAATATTACCATAAAAATGTTAAATGGTCGTCGATTTTCCCAAAAGTTTTGAAGTTGCACATAGGAAGTAGTGCTCGATAGAAATCCTTCTATAGTTTATTATTCCCTGTGCTGTTGATTAAGATGTCAAAGAACAATTGTATGAAATATTTGATCGCCGAAAATCTATAAAGATGAGTCGTTTACATTTCCCAAATGGCAAAAGTCATAGGAATATTGTTTGTCATCGATACGTATTACATACGTCAGTAGTCTATTAATCAGCTGATATAAGTTGGCGCCAATTTTAAATTACATAGAAGACGAAATTTACGTACCTTTTAAATTGGGAGGATTCTGATGATACATATGTACTTTATTATTAATCATTTTATTCGTTTTTTTGTCTGATTGAGATTATTCAAATCATCTTAATTCAGTAATCTCAAATGTATGCTCATTTGTATTCTTGTTAATATTATTCCGTTATCTCACAAATGACCTCCTTCATGCTTGTCAAATAAAGTTGTTGTTATTGTAGTTTTCTGATTGGTCGATGTCAAGGTCATTAAGATTGTTTTGCTTTGGTGGTACAATGTAACATAATGCTACACGTGCTTTGATTTACCTCAATGTGCTTCAATAAATATTGAGATTAAAACTTTAACAACTGTTTTCTAAAGGACGGCATTATTTAACTTCCAAAGTCGCATATTCTGTAACATATTAAGTCCGAATCTGTGACGCGTATCACACCGTAATTGTTTTTGATTTACAAGGACTTTTTGATTTCCGATACAGAAAAATACGACTTTTTTGTTATAATGTTTCTTTTTATAATTTTTCACATTTAAACACTCGTTAAGTGTTCTTGAATCAATTCTATGCGGTTCCTTCAGCAACTTTATGCTGGTAAACGATTTCCCCATGAAAATAATGTGAAAAGAAATCGCATGATACGATAAAAAGGTATACGACTAACGAGGCTCGAGAAACGTTTATGTTTTCATCAAGTTGAAGTTACAAACAAGTTTTTCTTAATTCCTACTATTACAGTTATTTAAAGTTTAAATAAATGGTTTTTTTTATTATGATACTAGTATTAGTAATGGAAGACAGTTAAACCGTAATCAAGATATTGTAATTCAGTTATAATTTGAGACGTTAATAAAATGGCACTGGCTACGGTTACATGGAAACGTAACAATAATAAACATATTATTGTTACATTGGAGACTAAATACCGGAATGCATGGTTGGGTAAGGACCTGTTTAATTACGAATGTAACAAGAATTATTGAGGCTATACATTGCGTTATTGTTACATGAAAAACAGTAATGTACGATGGAACTAGAGATATGTACTAATAATAAAAGTTGAAGACATTTATTTTATATTTACAATACATACACTTATTACATACAATTTATTTACTGTCATTTTTTATTTACAATGACAATTTCTACAAATCCAGTAAGTGTTTTTTAAAGTCTGACACATTTTTTGATGAACCGTTGAAATAACGTCCTCCACTGATACGTGTACATACAGAAATCAGTCTTAGTATTTAAGTGACAGTTAGCAAACTTTGCTTTTGATGTATCAATTTGCGTCAAATTGTATAGCTGTATGAAATTTATGTCTTGATATTGTTTTAGTTTCGTTTAAAATGTATCCCAAGTTTTAATGTTTTTCACCCTAAACAAATTGGTTCAAAGTATAATGACAGTAATAAGAGAAGGTGTGCAGTTAAATACTTTAAAAAAGTGAAACCATTGAACTATATTTTTCGCCTTTGGCACTCCTAATCTTGAGTAGTATCTTTAAGAACATCAAAACCATTAATACGTAAAACTATTCAAGTTATACACCATTTGTCGAATAATTATATTTATTTTTTATCAGTATCAGGGGCGGATCCAGCCATTTGATAAAAGGGGGGGGGGGGTTCCAACTGAATGCTCCCATTCAAATGCATTGATTGGCAAACCCCGGACCCCCCCCCCCCCCCCCCCCCTGGATCTGCCAATGAGTATTATACAAGTATTGTTTAGTATATACAAAATGTATGAAAGAATTAAGCAATACAACTATAGAAGATTTAAGTTTAATAAATCTAGCGTACATTGCTGTTTTTCGTGTAACAATAACGTAATGCTGAGATTACTATTAATCTCAGCGTAATGTAACCGTAGCCTCAATAATTATTGTTACATTCGTAATAAATCGGTTCCTCGCCCAACTTTGCATTCCGGCAATTAGTCTCCAGTGTAACAGTAATATTTTTATTGTTGTTACATTTCCATGTAACCGTAGCCAGTGTCTAATAAAATTGAGAATGAAAATGGGGAATGTGTCATATAGACAATAACCTGATCTAAGAGCAGACAACAGTCAAAGATTACCAATGGATCTTTAGTGCAGGGAGAAACTCCTACACCCAAAGGATTGCTTTTGCTGGCCCCTTTACATAATAACGAAAATGTATACTATTTCAACTAGTCACTTTGTTCCGGTCGAACTTTTAAATCAAAGGAAGAACAAAGTAACACATAATAATAAGTTCCTCTGGAACTTTTTGGCTAGTGAGTTCTTTCCGCCCGGAACTTTCCAACGTCGAAACAAAAGAGCATTTACAATAACTAGAACATACACTAAAATCAGAAGTATACACAAGAAATTAAAATTAAAAAAAAATGTACAAAACAATTATGAAAAATAAATATGATATACAGCAACAATCACCACATTAGTGGGTCCTCACTATGGACAGGTGCATACAAAATGTGGCGGCTTAAACATCTTAACTGGCACAAAACTCTCCCCTAACATAGGACAGTGTATGTGTATAATCTCAGACATTGAATCTTTATAAATATAAATTGGAAATAACTTTTGAAAGTGGTAGGATTGCATAACATAAACATTACTGTACCATGTACAAGCATTATTCATGTTATTTTATACTTTAGAAATAGCTGATAACAATGCCTGAGATAAATATTTTGACTAATTCTTAACACTATTCATCTGAACTTGGCCAAGTTTGCCTTTGGGTTTTTGATTAATTGCCTATAGCACCCTTTGGTGCTTTGATTTTTATGAATAAGGCTGTTGATTTTCCCGTTTGAAATTTTTGGCATTTTTCATGTCGAAGTATTTTGTGGCCTACACATTATGCTTTCGTCCCTTTAATTGTTGAAAACAGTATGGTTGTTTATAGTTATTCCTTACATCGACTTCATTTATCCAGTGGCGGGTAGTTGTCTCATTGGATGTCATACCACATCTCCTTATTGTTTTATATAATATAAATAGGAAAGCTATGCATTTGCATTATGCAGAGGCTATATTCGTACTGTACTACGCTAGGTAAACCCGTGTAGCAATACAGTATGAATAATCTCCGTGCATTACACTGAGTACATTCTTAAAACATTTTATTAGGTAAATTTTTATAGCATCTAACATGATACATTCTCATAAGGTCGCATTCTTATATCATTAATTTTACACCAGTTAATTTAAGGCATTACACTATATACATTGCTATTTAAAGCATTTCCCTATACAAATTGTATTACATAACACTGGGTATGTTCCGGCCGTTATTGCACTAGGTACGTCGATCTCAAAAGGATCATATAAGGTGAAGGTTTTCATTTAAAATAAACATGTCTGAAATATCTGCGACGGGAAGTTATACCAAATACTCTGATCTTTTCTATTTTGTTAAAATGTATACATAAGCGAATCCTTCTTTTTAACCCCATTGCGGTCTAAAAAATTCTGAAGATTAAATGAAATCAACACGTTTTAAATTTCAAGCGTCCGAAGCGCTTTTCTAGATTAACTTAGATAAGGGACACTAAAGGCAGAACATTTTAAAGCCACGGATGTATAAGAACTAAAATAGTTGAAGAACCATAGTATGCATTATGCTTATTGTTTAAATCCGTGTTACCCCAAGGGTGACTGGGGAAACGAAATATGGTCACTTGGTCTTCTCCCGACCGGCAGTTAAACACTTGCCGAAGTGGGGCGTCCGTTTGGCTGTGCGGAATGTATTAAGCTCGCAGTCATGTCCAGTCAGAATGGGGACTTTAAATCCGATGCCTCGTGTAAAGAGAGTGCCACGCTCTATGCCCGTTAAGAACCATTGCAACAACTATAATGTGAGGGTTGCGTAGGTGGACTGTTGCACGGCAAAATTTCTGTCCATATCCAATATACCCTCATTTTCTAGTGGCACTCCAAATTTCCCAGACCATCATCCCCGATGGCCTCTGTTATGAACAAAACTTCCAATTGTATTTATTGTTAACTTGTTCTCGTCCTGAACATGCATGAAATATTTGCCACTGGACGTTAAGCAACCAACAATCAATCAATCAAAATAAATCCTTGTATGTGGATTTTTAACAAATAATGCACGGAACAAACAAAAATTTTCTTATGTTAGTGAAACTTCATTCAGCAAAAATTACATCATTCTTTGTCATTTAGTTAAAGAAAAGGGAAAGTGATCGAGACGGGAAATTTTGTAAAACAAAATATGTTTTGGCAGAAATGCGTCATGAGCATGTGTGTAAACAAGACTAATAAGATAAGTTTATAATGTAGACTATATTGTGTGCAAATCCTCAGATTAACAACATGCAGAAATGACGAACATGAAAATATGCAGGAAATAGGTCTACTTTTTTAAATACAAACATGCAGAAGTAAGATTGAAAGCGAGGTGTATACCCGATCCTAATATTAAAACTGATCAATTCATTCTGACAACACTGTGTTAACCGGGACAAATTCATACTCGATATTTGATTCATAAAAGAATTAAACAATCTATGCAAGCATTAAGAAAGGTTTGTAAATCATTCTAATATAGAAAAGAAAAAAATCTACGGTAACTTTCTTTCACTTGCATTTTCTTTTGCGACAGAAATATTCTTTGAAATTATTTAGTTTATTTCCTTATCAATCTATAATGCTAGATCATTTGTAAAAATAGGAAGATGGGTAATACACACGCACGACATTATACGGTATAATAGAGTTACGATGTAGAAGCTGTGGCGACGTTACTGTAGACAATGACGTCGCCGTATAATTCTTATTTTCCGGCCAAAAAAACAAACTTCAACAAGGAGTAGCGTAAAAACTAGCACAGTTGCTAGGGACTTTCTTTGCACCAATGGATTCGTCTTTCATTTTTGAATCGTATATCAATTTAAAAAGAAAATCTGTTGACCAACAAAATAGAAAATCTTGATAATGTAAAAAGATCTGCTAATTTTGATGATTTTCCCTATATATCCTTTGTATTTTTTGAGTGTCATGCTATTAATTTCAACGACTCGTATCTCAAAAACAATGCGTCCGTCGTCCGTAAACTTTTACAAAAATCTTCTCCTCTGAAACTGCTGGGCCAAATTTAACCAAACTTGGCCACAATCATCCTTGGGGTATCTAGTTTAAAAATTGGGTCCGATGACCTGGCCATTAAACCAAGATGGCCGCCATGGCTAAAAATAGAACACAGGGGTAAAATGTATATTTTGGCTGATATCTTTAAAACCAAAGCATTTAGAGCAAATCTGACAGGGGTAAAATTGTTGATCAGGTCAAGATCTATCTGCGCTGAAACATTCAGACGAATCGGACAACCTGTTGTTGGGTTGCTGCCCCTGAATTGGTAATTTTAAGGAAATTTTGCAGTTTTTGGCTATTATCTTGAATACTATTATAGATAGAGATAAACTGTAAAGAGCAATAATGTTCAACAAAATAAGACCTACAAATAAGTCAACATGACCAAAATTGTCAGTCGACCCCTTAAGGAGTTATTGCCCTTTATAGTCAATTTTAACAACTTTTTCGTTATTTTTTGTAACTTGTACAAAAATCTTCTTCTCTGAAACTACTGGGCCAAATTTAAACTTACTTATCATAATTGTGGTATATAGTTTAAAAAATGTGTCCGATGACCCCATCTACCAATCAAAATGGTGGACATGGCTAGAATTAGAACATAGTGGTAAAATGCAGTTTTTGCTTTATATCTTTGAAACTAAGACATTTGGTCATCTTTCAAGATTTAAATGTCCATCAGAATAAGATCTATCCCCTCACAAATTTTCAGATGAATCCTACAACCCGTTGTTGGGTTGCTGCCCTAAAATTGGTAATTTTGAGGAAATTTTGCAGTTTTTGGTTATTATCTTGAATACTATTATAGATAGAGATAAACTGTAAACAGCAATAATGTTCAGCAAAGTAAGATCTACAAATAAGTCAACATGACCAAAATTGTCAGAGAACCCCTTAAGGAGTTATTGTTCTTTATAATCAATATTGAACAACTTTTCGTCATTTTTGTAACTTGTACAAAAATCTTCTTTTCTAAAACTATGGACCAAATTTGGCCAAAATCCTTACTAGGGTATCTTTTTTTAAAAAGTGTCTAATGACCATGCCTACCAACCAAGATGGCCGACATCAGTAAATACAGTAACGGGTGAGCGACACAGGCTCTTGAGAGCCTCTAGTTTATTTTATTTTCTAGTGTAATTTTACAAGCAGAATTCATATGTGAAATTTAAAAAAAAACCATTGTGTAGTTTAATTACGTACACTTTGCCTTAAAGGAGTTATGAAACTTTATTCATTGAAAAAGTGACAGGCATATGATACCCTCATGGTGCAACTCTTTATATTAAACATAGCATCCAAATTATAAGCAATAACACTTGGTTCAGTTTATGATATTAAACAAAATACATGTAAGAAGCTTTTAATTTTTTTTGAATGTAATCAAACATACATATTCATACATTCCAATTTATAATAAAAAATGCAATCTTTACAATAAACCACAAGCCCTATATCCCAGGCTTATAAAAAAAGGAATTCACTGTAAAAAAAAAAATGCAAAAGGAGACAATGTCTTAATCCAGTAAGTTTAATATCAGTTTTTTTTTTAAATGTGTGTTTTTTTATTTTTCATAATGTTAAAAAAGGTCATTGAAAACAAAATCTGTAGTGCAAGGCTATTATTTTTATGCCCCACCTACGATAGTAGAGGGTCATTATGTTTTCTGGTCTGTGGGTCTATTCGTCCTTCTGTTTGTTCGTTCTTCCGTCTGTCTGTCAGACCTGCTTCAGGTTAAAGTATAAGCATTAGGTCAACTTTATTTGTTGTATGGAAAAATTGTTAGCTGTACATGTGTGTCTGGCATGGTTCCTCTGACCTTGACCTCATTTTCATGGTTCCTTGGTCAATGTTTAGTTTTCTTGGTTAATGTTAAGTTTATGTGACAGTTGTAATAAAGTTTTATATTTATGACTTTCAACATAATATCAATGATTAGTAAAGAAGGCGACAGTTCAGTGTGTGCACTCTTGTTTATTTTTATTTCAGGGTTGTACCACATTCTGAAGCTGTAATACCTTCTTTATTCAACACAGATGATTTTGTTTCTCTGACTCCCAGTGTATTTGGGAGGCATGTTCCTTTCAACACACCAGGAAAGTACCAAGGTAAAGTTCAATATTAGAAATTAATGTATTGTGATAGAAAAACAAAGGATATGGGATATCAGTACATGAACAACCAAAAAAGAAACCATACAAAAAGCAAGGGAAATAGAATTTCTTCAGAGGCTTTTCAATAACATTACATTTCAGTTATTTTAACCACTTTTTTGATTAAACAAAATATGTGACAGAGAATGGATTAAAAACATTTTTGTCATTAATAATTTTAATTTTGTACATTTACAATTTGCAAATAGAGAAACTCTGGTGAAGTTATTGTTACTCAAAAACTGGAATTTCAAGAAATTGAGAAAAATAATATTTTCTAGATTGTTATACACATGTAAAAGAAATCTTTACCCACCCTTTTGATTTAAGAATGGAGACAATGTTGGTCCTTTGTAAAATTTTGGTGCATAAATACTTAGGACCACCACTTTTCAGAAATCTGCTTTATAACTTTTTACAGATCCCAGCCTCACATGTAGTTTCTTGGTGAATGGGTATATATTGAGCTGTTGTTAAAAAACAATAATTGTATAGATAACTATTTTTTTTCAGATGCTAGTCCATCATTCCATGATTTCTTCACACCTGCAGACAAAAGACAAAAACAAGAACAACTTTATGATTCAGATTTTCCTAAATTAAATTTAAATAACAATATGAATATGGCAAGCCCAGAAGCTCCAGTATTTCAGACACCTGGAATGAAACATTTTGGACAAAAGGACCATTTTGAAAGGACAGGGCTGGCCATTTCCACAATAAACAACTTAAATAAAGCACCGATGAATAGTCCTCAGTTACCAGTGTTTCAAAGTGAGAGTGCAAGAAAGCTGATGGAGAATAGTAGTAAACCTCAAATGGATGTTAAAATTAAATCTAGTAGAGCAAAACTGTATGATGATCTCCCTCAGACACCAGAATTTACAGTAAACCTAAAAGTTAGTAATTCTATTCAAATCTAAAATTTGGATTGTGATTAAATAGTTGACACAACATAGGTTTCTGACACAGAATGAATGTGGTCTAAGAACTTAAACTTAAAAACTTAAAAATTTTAAATTGGACATTTACCTATTATGGTCCAATATCCAAAATCTAAATACATGGTTAGATTCAGCATATCATAGAACCCCAAGAATTCAATTTTTGATGAAATCAAATAATATTCAATTTTAGACCATTTAGACCTCAATGTGGACCAATTTGATAACAGGGCCCAAATATTAAAAATCTAAATACATGGTTAGATTCAGCATATTGAAGAACCCCATATATTCAATTTTTGTTGAAATCAAACAAAGTTTAATTTTTGACCCTTTGGACCTTAAAGTAGACCAATTTGAAAACGGGACAATACTGTGCAATTGAATATTTCTTGCTATTGCGCAAAACTGTGCAATTGAAAATTTCTTGCTATTGGGCAATATTGTGCAATTAGATATTTCTTGCTATTGTGCAATACTGTGCAATTGAAGATTTCTTGCTATTGCACAATACTGTGCAATTGTAGATTTCTTGCTATTGCACAATACTGTGCAATTGAAGATTTCTTGCTATTGAGGAATACTGTGCAATTGAAAATTTCTTGCTATTGCACAATACTTAATATAATAATTTTGGACTCTGATTTGGACCAACTTGAAAACTGGGCCCATAATCAAAAATCTAAGTACATGTTTAGATTCAGCATATCAAAGAACCCCAAGAATTCAATTTTTGATGAAATCAAATAATATTCAATTTTAGACCATTTAGACCTCAATGTGGACCAATTTGATAACAGGGCCCAAATATTAAAAATCTAAATACATGGTTAGATTCAGCATATTGAAGAACCCCATATATTCAATTTTTGTTGAAATCAAACAAAGTTTAATATTTGACCCTTTGGACCTTAAAGTAGACCAATTTGAAAACGGGACAATACTGTGCAATTGAATATTTCTTGCTATTGCGCAAAACTGTGCAATTGAAAATTTCTTGCTATTGGGCAATATTGTGCAATTAGATATTTCTTGCTATTGCGCAATACTGTGCAATTGAAGATTTCTTGCTATTGCACAATACTGTGCAATTGTAGATTTCTTGCTATTGTGCAATATTGTGCAATTGAAAATTTCTTGCTATTGCACAATACTGTGCAATTGAAGATTTCTTGCTATTGAGGAATACTGTGCAATTGAAAATTTCTTGCTATTGCACAATACTTAATATAATAATTTTGGACTCTGATTTGGACCAACTTGAAAACTGGGCCCTTATCAAAAATCTAAGTACATGTTTAGATTCAGCATATCAAAGAACCCCAAGAATTCAATTTTTGATGAAATCAAATAATATTCAATTTTAGACCATTTAGACCTCAATGTGGACCAATTTGATAACAGGGCTCAAATATTAAAAATCTAAATACATGGTTAGATTCAGCATATTGAAGAACCCCATATATTCAATTTTTGTTGAAATCAAACAAAGTTTTATTTTTGACCCTTTGGACCTTAAAGTAGACCAATTTGAAAACGAGGGACAATACTGTGCAATTGAATATTTCTTGCTATTGCGCAAAACTGTGCAATTGAAAATTTCTTGCTATTGGGCAATATTGTGCAATTAGATATTTCTTGCTATTGCACAATACTGTGCAATTGAAGATTTCTTGCTATTGCACAATACTGTGCAATTGAAGATTTCTTGCTATTGCGGAATACTGTGCAATTGAAAATTTCTTGCTATTGCACAATACTTAATATAATAATTTTGGACCCGGATTTGCAGTCAGAGATATAACTCTATAGGGTTATTACAGAAAATAACTTGCGTGTGTTGTTACAGATTTTCTTCCTTAAATTTTCTAAATCTGTAATAACATATGTTTGTTATTTGTAAAATTATTTCATTTATAGTGGGCTCTAGGGAACTCTTTAGACTTTGCGCGGAAACTAAATGCATAGCCTTGATAACTAATTTCTTAATTAGATTAATACATTTTTGATTAACCATGGTAAATCAATGAGATGAGGCTATTAAGGGATAAACTTAGCTGTAATAACAAGGCTTAGTTATTAAAGGAATGTAACTTATTATATAAGACACTTGGGAATTACTGAGAAACTTACGCAGAACCTCATTACATGCTCTGGTCATTATTTCTTACAATAAATTAAAATACATTGTAATTAAGCATGATCTATGTCTGATCAAATCCTTTGAAGTGATATAGAGAAGCTGTAATAACACCCTTTAGTTATTACAGGCATATTTTTCTGTGATAACATATAGGTGTATTATGCAAAATGGCAAACTATGAACTGTTATATCTTTCAATAGTTAAGTATACATATAGACAAAAGTAATATCAATAGAACTTTTACAAATTTTAACAAAACTAATGATGTATATTGTCCCTTTGAAACATGTAACATACGTATGTTATCACAGTTCTTTGATTTTTTAGTCTACAATAACAAATGTATGTTATTTTCCTGTAATAACCCTATAGAGTTATATCCCTGACTGATTTGGACCAACTTGAAAACTGGGCCCATAATCAAAAATCTAAGTACATGTTTAGATTCAGCATATCAAAGAACCCCAAGAATTCAATTTTTGTTAAAATCAAGCTAAGTTTAATTTTGTACCCTTTGGACCTTAATGTAGACCAATTTGAAAACAAGACCAAAAATTAAGAATCTGAATACACGGTTAGATTTGGCATATCAAAGAACCCCAATAATTCATTTTTTTATGAAATCAAACAAAGTTTAATTTTGGACCCTTTTGGCCCCTAATTCGTTGGGACCAAAACTCCCAAAATCAATCCAAACCTTCCTTTTGTGGTCATAAACCTTGTGTAAAATTTCATAGATTTCTATTTACTTATACTAAAGTTATTGTGCAAAAACCAAGAAAAATGCTTATTTGGGACCTGTTTTTGGCCCCTAATTCCTAAAATGTTGGGACTAAAACTCCCAAAATCAATTCCAGCCCACCTTTTGTGGTCATAGACCTTATGTTAAAATTTCATAGATTTCTGTTTACTTATACTAAAGTTATTGTGCAAAAACCAAGAAAAATGCTTATTTGGGCCCTTTTTGCCCCTAATTCCTAAACTGTTGGGACCACAACACCCAAAATCAATCCCAACCTTCCTTTTATGGTCATAAACCTTGTGTTTAAATTTCATAGATTTCTATTTACTTTTACTATAGTTAGAATGCGAAAACCAAATGTCTTCGGACGACGACGCCAACGTGATACCAATATACGACCAAAAAATTTTCAATTTTTGCGGTCGTATAAAAACTTCTAAACTGAATGTCTGTATTTTTTAATAAAATGCTTTGCTGAGCGCAGCTACGACTGCAGAGGTTGAAACCTGAACAGTTGGGCCAAATTTGGACACAATATTCAAGCTTAATACTGTCTGAATTTGGATTGTAATCAGATTTTTGACATGATATAGGTTTCTGACACAAAAATAAATATCAAGATCTTACAAATCTATTGGGCAATACTGTGCAATTAAAGATTTCTTCTTGAAACTTTATAAAAAAATTGAACTCCTTAAAAAAAATTGGATCCCCCCAAAAAAACTTTTTGAATCCCCCTTGGAGCAATTACCCCCACACTTGATCCCTGCCTTTCCTTTTGTAGTATGGAACCTTGTAGTACAATTTCAGAGAGATCCATACACTTAAACACAAGTTATTATCTGGAAACTAGATGTATGCTCGTTTTTGGCCCCTAATTCCTGCATGAATTGGGGTAATAACCCCCAAACTCAATCCCAGCCTTCCTTTTGTGATATGGAACCTTGTGGTACAATGTCAGATAGATCCATACTTACATACAAGTTATTGTCCAGAAACTACAAAAATGCTTGTTGTTGGCACCATAATCCCCCAAATGAATCCACACCTTCTACTTGTGGTATTAAACATTGTGGAACAATTTCAGAGCAATTGAAATACACAAGTAACTATCCTGAAAGTAGAAAAATGCTTGTTTTGGGCCCCTAATTCTTAAAGGAGTAGGTCCAGTAAGACCCCTTTTTGGCCCCAAAATATAGCAGTTTTACAAAGTTGATAAAATGTAAACTTTTAGTTATTTATTGGACAGTAGAATGCTTAAGCTACATAAATATGGGTTGTTTTTGACATAACAATGCACATATATCGGGTACTAGCACCACAAAGTCATGCTAAATTACTGAAATCTTCACATTTTAGTTAAATTGAAGACGGTATTCGTGTAAAAGAAAGTGGCCGCATTCGTGTTCATCCATAATATTGAAATGTAAGTTGTATTTTATGATAATACATAACATATAATATAAAGGTTGAGAATAAACACGGATGCGACCACTTTCATTTTTGACAAAAACCATCTGAAAAGTGACATTTTTTGGCATATTTGGAAGATTTTTCATATTTGAGCTTGAATCGGATCGTTTTTAATGACTCAATCAGTTAAAATCTTTCACATAAACTACTGGATTCAAATGAAATAGACACTTAAGTGTTTTAAAAGTGGTCAAAATCTTTCGTCAGATGAACCTGAAATTTGAGGCCAAAATCGGTCCGAACCGGACCTACTCCTTTCCTTTTGTGGTATTGAACCTTCTTATAAAATTTCAAAAAGATCCATTCATAGAAACTAAAGTTATTGTCTAGAAACCAACGAGTCCTCGGACGATGCAGACGACATCATACCATTATACGATCTCAAAAATTTGTTTGCAGTAATGAGTAGTTATGTGTGAGCACCACACATAGGGGCAGTTTCAGCCATTTTTAAATTTTGAGTCGTGTATGCTTTCAACAAAAATGTGTGTATTCTTGTTTATGATTGTCTTTTGTTTTATCCTTCAAATTTTGTATAATGTTAGATAATTGTTGGTCCTTTTGAAATTCATGCACAATTTTTTTTCCACTAAAAAGGCCTAGTCATAAATTGTAGAACTTGCCTATTGTTGAAGATTAAATGTTAATCTTTAAATGCCATTGGGTTTCTGTCTCCTAGACAAAAAACAACATTTCCTTTATACATATTTTTACATCAACGATTCAAGTTCTTACCAGTTGTTTTTCAATCCATAGTGTGATAGAATAATAACATGAAAAGAATGAATGTAGAACCAGTAATTTTTGTGACATAGTACTTTGACCTTAAGTGTTATATTATTGTTTTTTTATAGAATATTGTTGATACAGATAATGAAATGCCCAAGGAATTCAAGCCACTAGCAGAGAGATTAGGACATGATATAACCAGCAACATTACACCTCCTATGCCTGAGATGTTTTCTGACAGACATTCTAAACTTAATAGTGAATGTACACAACAGATTAGAGACCTGAGTAAAACACCACCGGCTCCAAAATTTTTATCATCCTATGCAAATAATCTAGTTCATAAAAAATAGACTAAGAAATATGATTGAAATGAAGTAGATTTTCTATGTGAATATTTATACCAATATATTTGTCTTATAGTATAATAAATATGTATATATCTTAATACAAGTTTTGAACAATGCCATGAATTATCAAAATACTGTGGAAAAACTGACAATGCTAGTTCAGATTCATGTCTGGAGGGCACCTACCTCATGTGGGGTTTCCAACTGGTCCAGTAAAAATTATTAACCATAGTGTTAATTCTTTATTAAATGAAATAAAAAAGCGATCTTGACAGTGTAAAAAAAAGTTATCCAAACATAAGTTTTATATAAGTAGAAAACAACATTTTCTGTCAACTGAAGACATAAATGACACATAACTGACATTCTTACATAATTTACACAATTTTTACCATTATATGACCCATACAAATACAGTATAGACAAAACCCATCTTGAAAGACAATAATATCTTCTTTAAATTTAAAATGCAGACAAAAATAGTTTTAATAACTTTGAAAATACCACTATAACTGGCAATTTACACAACAACAAAAAACAGAAATTTGTTTAGATATAAACAAGGAATAAGTTAATAACACAGTAATTTTTGTACTAAATAACAAGAACCATGATTATTTTTTTCTGGAAATAAATGAACATGAAACTATCAAAGACCTGAAACATATGAACAGAGTTTCTATTCTATTGTCTATCTTCATGTGTTATCATAGAAACAAATAACTCAAAATAAAAAATCCAACAAATAAATATATTATGCATTTGTTAAAAAATATCTTATGGCATTCCCCAAAGCAGAATAACAATATGAAGTATTGAAGCACTATTCCTAATGAATGTCTTGTTCTATTGCATTTAAATATATGTTAGTTTTTTTACCAATTACTAGACATGAAAACCTGTTAGAAAATATTGCGTTCATCTAAAATAAGTTTATCAAAATTGGTGTCTGTCCATGAATTGTGAAAGCAGCTCAATTCAAATATGTTGAAATAAAAAATCTAAGGGTGGAATGTACTATAAATGAGTGTCGAGAATTTTTGGCCACATTAATCAACATAAACTACATTTTGTCATGCCTATACAATTTATATTTTAGTAAAGATTGAAGAAACTTCAGCTAATGTTAATATCTGCCAAGAAAAAAATTTACCCTTGGTTTTTCAAACCCTGATATAAAAAAGTAAATTCACACAAGCACTTATTTTATGCTGGACTCATAAATAACAGCATGTACAAAAATATAACACAAGAATCCTTAACAAAAAGTCAAATATAAAATTGTCAGTATAACAGATTGAACACATCTATAAATAAAAATGCCAGTCATACTAAACAAATGGAGAAATAGATGCAATATATTACAAAAACCTATTGATTGTCCCACATGAATAATGGATTTCCCTATCTAGACTTTGTTCCTAATAAGTTCATTTTCTGCATGTTTCAAAGTTTTCCATAAACCAATCACATGACTCCTTCACAGCTAAAATATAAAAGAACACAAATGAATGAATGGGTTTATAACTATGTACAAATGATGTAACTAAAGAACTACAATTTACTGAACAAGTATTTGGCAATAGTAACGTAAAGGTTTTCGTATTCCATGAAATCACAAGATCTTGGTAAAACGTTTTTGTGTGCTTTTTTATCACCAAGCATGAATAGAAAAGAAAGTTAAGCATTGTTTAATTTGTCAGGTTCGGTACAGTAATGACCTTGGAGGGATTGTCCTTGGTTTTCATATGATGAAAACATAACCTTTCAATCAGATTATTTGAGGTCTATAGCTGGCATGTCAGTAACTGCTAGTAGATATTTTAGGATGACTAATATTTTTTCTGTCTATGAAGAAATAACATAAAAAATTTGGTGCACACTGAATAATGCGCGTAGCGGGTTATTTAACAGTGTGAACCACATTTTTTATGTTATTTCTAATAGACAGAAAAAATATTACAGTCATTTCTAATAGACAGAAAAAATATTACAGTCATTTCTTATAATTTAATTCTAAATTCCATTTTAAACCGTAGAATACCATGAAAAAACGTTGATGACGTCACGGTCACATGACTTAGTTATGTCTATGGGCTGATAACAAAATAACGTCAGCCAATCAGAGGACGCGTTACATCCAAAATTAAATTATAGTCCTTTGTTCATTTATGTATCATTGTCATGTTCCTTAGTTTCTTTTGTTACCTATTCTGACATCGGACTCAAACTTCTTTTAAACTGAGTTTTACTGTGCCTATTGCTATGTGTTTCTTTATTCTACATTGGCTAGAGGTAGAGGAAAAGGGTTGAGATCTCTCAACTTATTCAATAGATGTGTGCAATCTAAGAACATCCTCAAAACCCCTTCAGATAGATTTACAGCAGATTCCACTGAGTGTGTAGCCAAAGGTAATATCGTTGGTTAGCTTGCTTGTTAGCTGAACCGTGAAGTCGTTATAAGGTCAGGTATACCACCCTCCTTTCGAAGTAGCATAGTCCAACAGACAGATCGATTGATTTTCTGTCAGATGAGTCTATTCTTAATTAGGGTTGTTTACCTTACCTAACAATGACTTCATGGTTCAGCTAACAAGCAAGCTAACCAAATATATTACCTTTGGCTACACACTCAATGGAATCCGCTGTAAGTATTTTTCAGTAAGGGAATATTCTAAGTTGGCAAGTATTGTGGATTCATTACATAATTATTATTCATGAAATATCAAGATGCTCCTGAGATTTAGGAGATTTAGGACCATATTCTGGCAAAAAATGACTGCAATTTTACCTTATAATTGCAATTTTATTATTTTTTAAGGATGTTCGCTACTCTGTTAAAAAATAACAAGCTTTTTTAAAGACTATTATGAATTGATAGTATATAAATAAAACAAGAGTGCACACGCTGAAATGTCTCGCCTTCTATACTAATCATTGATATTATGTTGATAGTCCTAAGTATAAAGCTTAGTTTTATTACAACTGTCTCATAAACTTAACATTAACCAAGATAACTAAACAAAGACCAATGAACCTTGAAAATGAGGTCAAGGTCAGATGAACCATGCCAGGCAGACATGTGCAGCTAACAATGCTTATATACAACATATATAGTTGACCCATTACTTATAGTTTAAGAAAAATAGACCAAACACAAAAACTTAACACTGTGCAATGAACCGTGAAAATGAGGTCACCGTCAAATAAAACCTGCGCGACTGACATAAAGATCATAAAATATTTCCATACACCAAATATAGTTGACCTATGGCATACAGTATTAGATAAAAAGACCAAAACTCAAAAACTTAACTTTGACCACTGAACCATGAAAATGAGGTCAAGGTCACATGACATCTGCCCGCTAGACATGTACACCTTACCATCATTCCATACAACAAATATAGTAGACCTATTGCATATAGTATGAGAAAAACAGACCAAAACACAAAAATTTAACTATAACCACTGAACCATGAAAATGAGGTCAAGGTCAGATGACACCTGCCAGTTGGACATGTACACCTTACAGTCCTTCCATACACCGAATATACTAGCCCTATTGCTTATAGTATCTGAGATATGGACTTGACCACCAAAACTTAACCTTGATCACTGATCCATGAAATGAGGTCGAGGTCAAGTGAAAACTGTCTGACAGACGCGAGGACCTTGCAAGGTACGCACATACCAAATATAGTTATCCTATTACTTATAATAAGAGAGAATTCAACATTACAAAATATTTGAACTTTTTTTTCAAGTGGTCACTGAACCATGAAAATGAGGTCAAGGACATTGGACATGTGACTGACGGAAACTTCGTAACATGAAGCATCTATATACAAAGTATGAAGCATCCAGGTCTTCCATCTTCTGAAATATAAAGCTTTTAAGAAGTGAGCTAACACCGCCGCCGGATCACTATCCCTATGTCGAGCTTTCTGCAACAAAAGTTGCAGGCTCGTCAAAAACTAAAAAAGTAGAAAAAAATGGAGGGTTCGTGTGCTCGTTTTTGAGATATAAGCCATTGAAAATTTGGCGGGAAATAATTCTCTCTAGATTTTTCATATATTTAACATTGGCACCTAATTTGTTTAACAAACTATGAAAAATTAAGAAGAATTTAATAAAATTTTGAAATATGGCTTTTTAAACTTTATGTTATAAAATTATGAAAAGAAAAGTAGGGGTTAGTGGGCAAATTATTTTAATGACAATACATGGATAAAACCAGAGGATTCCGAAAATCTGGCAAAAAATAAAAAAAATGGAGGAGCAAACATCCTTAATGGCAAGGTTGGCACCAGATGCATGCCATCTAAATCAGCACCTGTGTATTGGTTGTAAAACAACAGGATAATTTCATAAATTTTTTTTAGCCATATATATACTAAATTTCAATAAATGCAAGCAGTAACTTTCAGTGAAACAAATTTAATGTATTACCTTGATCGAATGGAACAAAATTAAAGTCAGGTCGGTATTTCCTCAGCTTGCCATTGCTAGCCGTTTTCTTAAACTGTCCATCAGATTTGGATGTGTCGTAAACAACCTCTCCCTTGAAATCCATGGCCTTGATTACTGCCTCTGCTGCCTCCTTTATACTGACTTCATCTTCCTCACCAACTGTAAACAAGTATTTCATTATTATATAAAATATGTATTGTAAATTTAGAAATTATTGGGTGCATTTATTATTGTGACTTTTCAAGAATGGACATGTACAAAAGTATGTATTTAATAATTGCGATTTTGAAAAAATCTCCATTCAGGTCTTTGTTTTAGTTATCAGAATGTGAGTTCTTATTATTGCGATACTCTCCCAGTAGCATAATCACAATAATTAAAACCTCACAATAATTTCTGAATTGACAGTACTTAAATGAACCAGGAGTGTTGGAGTAGAAGCTTTAACTAATCTGACTAGCCAAACAGAGGTTTTAACATTAGGGAACATAATGTAGTTTGCCATTTCAAAATACTGTTGAATTCCGGGAATATATATCATGAAATACTGCACAGACACAAAAAACAACGGCCGGGGTTGGCTAACAACGTCCTATTAATGAAAGTACAGATAATGACAGAATGCTATTTTCATTTTTTCAAACAAACATTGAAATGACATATTAATGCCCCATTATTGGTCTTTAGATTATGCAATGGTGAGTTGAATTTATTATTGCTATTTTTGAAGAATGGACAATGTCAGGTAGATCAATATTGAGATATATGTGTTAGATATCAGAATGAGTTCTTATTATTGCAATTCTTACAGAGTAGCATTATTACCATTAAGTTCTGGTTTTACATTATTAAATAACAATAGTATCAAATCAAGCCAGATTCACTATATGCCTAATTATTTTATGTATAGGTCACTCCATATTCAGTATTGTAGGATACCAATTTTAGTGCATTCAGCATTTTAGATGTTGGGGAAAACAACAAATTAGCAAAAATTGATACCAACATAAATAAATGAATGCCCCACACTTTTGATATTTGGACAATAATAGAATAAACTTATTATTAGTAAATATTCAACAAAGACATGAAAGATGTCATGTTATACTTTATCACAGTTCTTTTAATTACCTGATAAAATAATTGGATCTATTTCTTGATAATTTCTAAGAACCCAGATCATCAGTCTTGCTAAATCTCTGGAGTAAATAAACTGTCTCCTTGGAGATCCTGTCCCCCAGACAGTAAAGGGTGTGTTGTTCTCTGGAAAGACAAAAACAATATTTTATATTTAAGAAAATACATATTTTATTAAATCATTCTTGTGTAACAGTAAATAGATCTAGACCTCCTGCTTAAATACAAACAGCTAAAAAGTCCAAAAGATTTCTATATTGACCGGTTGATCATAACCCATAAAATAAAACTTGTATTAATTTACAGTAGAAATAATATATCACATGTATCAGCAATGGTCCTACGGGAAAATATATAATTCCAGGGAAAGCATAACTTTAACATTTGTATCAGGTTTTTGGCATTGAGCATCACTGATGCCAATACCTGTAAAATGCGCATCTGGTACATTAAAATTGATACAATTAATGTTTTGTTATCAATGAAATACATGTAAACAAGAAGGTGTCCCCAGTACACAGGGGGTGGGGGGGGGGGATCTCTGATTTGGCAATAAAATCAGAAAGATCATATCATAGGGAACATGTGTACTCAGTTTCAAGTTGATTGGACTTCAACTTCATAAAAACTACCTTGACCAAAAACTTTAACCTGAAGCGGGACAGATGGACGAACGGACGCACAGACCAGAAAATATAATGCCCATAAATGGGGCATAATAAATTGGGCATACAAATATACTCTTGAAGGGAACACTATAAATTTTAGTTGAAAAGCAACAATAAAAGGGCAGTCAATAGAATTGAGAACTTTATTTATCAAAGTATGACTAAATAGAACAACTAAGACGTACTTTTAGCCATATAAATCTTATGAATCAATCCTGGTAGCACATGACCATCTTCCAAGTTGAAATTGTCATGTGGTCCATAGACATTGGTTGGGACTACTGAAGTAAACTGACAACCATGCTGCTTGTTGTAAGCTCTGAAAATAAAACAAAACATGGAAGAAAGTTAAGGTCAATTATATATTCTTTAATTTCTTCTTTTTTCCTTAGAAATTTTGCCCATTATTCTCTTTTATTCATATTTTAGAACCACAATAATCTTTATCAATTTGTGCCCATTTTCCCTTGACTTTTTTCCCCCCCATTATTCTCTGTTCTGTAAACCTCATTTAGACCTTCATGGTAGTAAAGATTTATTCATGTATGACTAATTAAGATTGATTATCTGTAATCCCTTTGATGAACCTATCTAATAAACAATCTTGAGGGCGTTGAGAAATATATCATGTATAACAGGCTATTATTTAAACTTGGAATTATTATCAATTATGGAATTTTCATAATTTCTCGTGCTTGAAATTTCTAATAAATTCCATGTTTATTCTGTACTTCAATGGTCTGTGCTGCGCACAACACTTTCTTTTACAAAGAAGATATTACATTTTCAATAGAATGTACTGTGCAGCACACAACACTATCTATACAAAATACATTATATGGAAAGTGTTTTGAACCACTCAAAACATTATGATACCAAATAATCATGGAATTTATTAAAAATTTCCAGCACAGAAAATTTTGCAAATTCTATAATTAAAAATAATTCCAAGTTTAAATAATAGCCTGTTGTATATGTATATTTAATTTAATCATACATGGGACCTAGGGGAGGTAATTTGAATTTGCCTATGACTGTTTAATATGATGTATGTTTGAAAGGAACAGTCCTTATCAAACTAGATAGTGTTCTCAGTGGTTGTCATTGTTGGTGTGGTTTATAATTGTTTTTGTTCTCTTTCATATAGATTAGACTTCCTGTTTGAATGCATTGTTTTTCACTAGTCATTTTTTATAGCTTGCTGTTGTTTGAAGACTGCACTTTGACCTGTAATGGTTTGCTTTAACAAATTGTGACTTGGATGAAGAATTGTCTTGTAGGCACTCATATCACATCTTCTTATATTTATGATTTAGAGAAATCTTGTTATTTTATAAAACATACAAAAAATTCATATTTAATATTTATAAATATATGATTCATACCTATTCTGTACATCTATCATTCTTTTGGAATAGGAATATCCAAAGTTAGAGTCATGTGGGGGACCATTGTGTACCTGGAGTTAAATAAAAAGGTGGAAGTTACTTTACAATGATAAATGGCTGTTTATCACCACGAAAAATTAAAAATACAAAATAAATTTAACTTTCAGTGAAGCCCAAACAGATACTAACTGAAAAAAATCAAGATTATTTTCTAGATTGTAACTTATTTATTATTTTATATCCATATACTACTGATATTGACTATAAAATAATAAATACCATAGTCTCCCTATTATAATTATTAACAAAATATGCTGATCTTTACAATCAGTATGCAACAATAAGATCCATACTGATATTGACTATTTGAAAAAAGAAATGCTAATAACCCTGCCACTATCATTATGTACCTATTCCAAATCAGGAGTCTGTAGTTCAGTGGTTGTCATTGATTTATGTCTGTCAAATTAGTTTTTTTAAATTGTTTTGTTATGAAGTAGGCCATTAGTTTTCTCAATAGAATTGTTTCATATTTTTCATGTTGGGGTCTTTAATAGCCAACTGTACAATACAGGTTTTTCTCGATGTTGAAAACCATACCCTGGTCTATAATTGCTTACATCCACTTCATTAAAATTTGGTGGATAGTAATTTCATTGGCACTCATACAACATCTCCTTATTTTTATATAATCTCCCTTTTATTCTGACATACTGATTACCTACCATTGTTTCATCTAAAGCAATCTCCCTTTTATCCTGACATACTGATTACCTACCATTGTTTCATCTATAACAATCTCCCTTTTATCCTGACATACTGATTACCTACCATTGTTTCGTCTATAGGATAAGTTGTCTTATCTGGAAATATACACGTCGACAGACAGGATACTACTTTCTTAACTCCAGTGGTGTGGCTGATGTTCAGAACATTATCATTAATTAAGGTATTAATTCTCTGAAATAAAAAAACCCACATAAAATGAGGAATAAATGGTAAAATTTAATTCAACATTTCATAACCATGTTAACTAGTGAGGATATCAATTATTATTATACTGTGGATTAATCTATTTTCACTGATTGAGAGACATTTGTATTTTTGTGGAATTTGATGTTATGGTTTTGCCAGTCTGCATACATAAGCATTAAAATATTATACTTTATTGAACATTTGTGGTTCATGTTTACCAGTAAAATCAACAGTTAACAATCATAATTAGAGATTATTTAACCTTATAAAGTTGAGATATTTGAGATATTTTGATTAAACTACTGAAAATTCTGAAATGATTGAGAAGTTTTTATCAATTTTGCAATAACGTGACTGGTTGAGTATCACAATAAAAAGAGATTGCATTCTGATATATCGGATAAATATATCTGTATATATATGCACTCTGTGCAGCTTTTCTTGAAATCGCAAGAATACATCTTTTTTTTTCATTCTTCAAAAATTGTTATGATCGTGATCATACATGTAAATGCATGCAATAGTTTCTGAATTTACAGTAGTAAATGGGTAAAACTAAACTTTAGAAAATAGAAAATACCATTCACAATCCTTATAGAACAACATGTCACTACATGAAGTGATTTTTGTCATGCCGGTAAAAATAACTTACATAAAAGTCAAGATTGTATTTAAGATTTCTGAACAATCCTCCGACCATAGCAGCTAAATGTATGACATGTGTTGGCTTGATTCTCTTAAATATGGCTTCAGTGGCTGCCCTATCACTGAAAATTCAAAATAATGTTTTTTTAAATGTAATGACAATGTATCTTAAAGTATAAGGCCAAAATAAAAAGATTGTATGTTTGCCAAAACGCGACCGACCCAAAATAAACTCGCCGACTCAAATTCTTTTTTTGACGTTTTTTTTGAAGAATTTTTTTTTTCGGATTTTTTTTGGGTCCGCTCCGTCATCGTACAATACTTAATGTTTGTCGTCTTTGCGTTTGAAAGTAACTGTGAATAAGATTTAAAGAAAGCATATAAAAGACGCAGTGAATCGATATTCGATGTTCTCTGTTTTTATCTTCTTATTTAACGAACGTAAAGAAGTAAAACAAGTGAAGTGGCACAGTTTTTTTTATGCTGTAGTTGTCTGTACTACCAAACCCTTACCTATATGCTCAATGTTAATTTCATCGTGTTATCGAATATCTGATAAGAATATTCAGGTAGATTTGTTCAAAACCATGTGCAATCGAATATTTTCAATGTTATTCTGACAGGAAATGGATCCGGAAGTTGCGAATTTACAATCTTGCAAGAAGATTTTGTTTTTACTGAATAAAAAGGAATTATTTCTTGATAAATTGTTGTCTTTAATTATAATCTTTCTTTATCATGTAAATTAGATGCCCTTTTATTCAAATAGTTGAAATTTACAAGTCTCATTAGACAAGATCAGTACGTTGCTGTTTGGGAGAATTTGATAAAACTATAATTGTTCACAGAATCAGAAATATAATCTTAACTGAATGTAACTCCCTCTGAATAATTTATTGCAATATATATCCCTTTTGACAAGAGAAATCTGACTTTTGACAGAAATATTTTTTTCACATGTGCAAAAGTAAAAACATGTTATGGACGCCATATTGGATTTTTATACAAATTTGTGAGGAAGCCTCTAGAACCATGACCTAAAAATAAATAGTCTTCAGAAAACGTTAACTTTGTGCAATTATATTTTATCAATAATGATTATTTTCAAAAATTTAAACTTGATTATTTAAAGAAATAAAATTATAACAAATACGTTTTTAGTTTGGAGATTCTACAGAACATGCTTTGATCTATTTATAGCCAAATTAGTTTACCTGTGTGATAATGTAAATACAAATTTGTTTTCAAAACATAAAAAAGACACAAACTAAGGATGGTAGATAATAATTCATATAAATATTTTAGGACATTTAATCTATTTTAATAGAAATAGGATTTAAAAACTGCAAACAAATTTAATCATTACATAATCAGCTGATATTTTTTTTACACAAACATCGTGTTGATGGAACTATTGAAAATCACTTCATAAATCCACCAGCCCTTTCACAAAGCTAGCAATTGTCAGTGTTATATACATCTCAGGATACAAATCATATAGTAGACCTGGGAACAGTATATCCTAATATACATGTTCCTGAGTAGACTAATTTATTTATAGAGGTTTTAAATTCATGGCTTTTGGTTTTCTCTACAAAAGTTTGACGGAAAAAAAAGATATACTGTTTTAAGATCTTTTAATATTTTCATGCAAATTCTAAAAAAAAAAAAAGAATTTGCCTACCTACCTACCCACACCCAGTCATCATGGGTCGGGTTTGGGCAAACTGAAATATTTTTAATTGTGGCCTAAATTGTATCTAAAAATTTGCACAACAGTACAAATAGAAGATGGTCTATTCTAGACATTCCAGTACATTTGTGTATTTTCATAATGCCTAAGAAGGGAGGGGCTGCCCCAGTCATGCTTCAGTGATTCCCTATATAATCAACAAAAATGTTCACAGAAAAAAGGGGGACCCCATTCATCATTCAACATAATCAAGAGAAAGAACTATATGCAGTCAACTAATAATATTAATAATATTCATGATATTGACAAATGTATGTACAGGCATTGCATGACTTATTTATTTTGCTGATCACTTGGGATATCCACATTTTCTTTCTACCTACAAAAGGACCATGACTTGTACTGTGTACACCTACCATTGAAATAAGACTTCACATATTGGAATTGTGCACTTATATTAAATGACTTAGTATAATTTAGTGGACTCTCTCGTCAAATAAACTTACGACAAATCTCCGTCTTTAGAGGAAAGGAAATGCCATTCCTCATTAGGGTTTTTCTCTTCACCAGTGGCTATAAACTCAATGGCTTTTCCAACCAAACCTGTACCACCAGTCACCATAATAACTTTCTTTTCTGCCATTTTTTAATTTCTGGAAAAGAAAAATGATGGGACATTTATATATTTTATCTGATCAATTTTATCATTGTTTGAAACCAGAATAACAATGAATAAGTCCAAGTACATGTACATGAATATAATATACCATGTATGAACATGCTTTTCGGCATCTAAAAGAATTTTTTTTAAAGAACATTTTACTAAAATACACATTCCACAGTTATAAATGATGAAAAATTATTTTGTTAATAATTAAACCATTGATCATTTTCCTTTGGCGATTATAATACATGTTGTAATATAATCCTGGTTTTGAAGCAGACAAAGGAATTACTTGAATTAGTGATAAAGTAAAAGTTTTGTCAGGATTATAACAAACATGAGTTATCTACCTTTTTTGAGGTTTGAAAACAATTAGAGCTATAATATGGATTTTTCATCAATCGCAAATGTTTTCAAATGTGTAAAGCTTCAACTGTCATGAATGTTTGCACCTCAGGCATATAGGTTGCATTTCATCAATCAGAATGAGCAAACTAGTTAATGTATAGCCTGGTTTTTGCAGTTTTCACAATAAACTTTTGCTTTCAAAAGCCAACAGCTCTTTTATCAAATTTTTTTAGTTGGATTCTGTTGGCTTGCAGAGAAGAATTTTACAAACCCAAGATCAATTTTACAGCTTCGGCTGGTGGTCTTGTGGTTAAGACTGGAGCAAAATAATTTGATGTGTCCTGATTCAGGGTGGAACCCAGGATATTCAGTACTATATATATATAGCAATTTATTGGTAATTACCAATAAGTTATAAACATATTAATTTTACAGGGACAAAAAAAGGAGGCAAATGGTCAAAAACTACCCTAGATGTAAAACCATAGCCTTTATGATATTTGTCAAAAATGATACGTGCTAAAGTTCTGCAGATACACACCTGTAGCGTTACCTCGAATAACTGATTAACACTTGTAATGAACAAATAACACTTGAAATTTAATATTAGCACATATTAGAAACTTTTAGACATTTGATTTTTAAATAAAAGTATATTATACAGGTTTTTATAACTTAAGGGCATACGATACAGTTTTGATCCCGTATTTACAATTTGATAAAAAATTCCATATAGACTATTGTTTAATACCTGATTAAATCAAATATGTAATAAAAAATATACCTTCATGTGCTAGTTTTTTGAGTAAAATTAGGTCGAAATTTTGTATATTTGCTCAAAATTCGGATCTGTGGCCGTATTTTCCCTTTCGAAAGAGAGACGTAACTTTTTGGTTTTAAAAGATAAACACAAATTGTTTTTTGTTAAATAATTTGTAATTTCTGTATTTAATAAGTATCCTAAAAATTTATACATTTTTTTTTTCAGAAATCAACTCATATTTATCAAATGTTCATGAATGTAGACAAAAACATAATTTTTTGCTGTATAGTTATCAAATTAAAAAAAATTGCACTATTTACATTTTCATGAAAATTGGCACACATATAATCTTCTTACATAATCAAACCAAATGGCATTTTAAAAAAGAGGGGTCCATGAACTCGTTTTCAAGTTAAATAAGTTTGAATGATAAAAATCAGTCGAAAACTGAATCTTTTCCCCATAAGTCATAGTTTGACGTCGCGAAAATAACAATTTTGGTTAGCAACGTCATAACCTCCCCTGCAACTGTATCGTTTGCCCTTAAGGAAGTTCGTTGCTCAGTTTCAAAATAAATAACTTTCCATAAAACTAGTATAAATTGATAGGGGATTAATTGAGGAATAAAAAAAGAAAAAAATATATAGGGGTCAATGTGCTTGTTTACGAGATAATAGCCATTGGAATTTTAGCGGGAAAATGTTCTCTCTTGATTTTTTATTGTTTTATCTTTGACCACTTAAAGTTCTCAAAAACTATGAAAAAATAAATAAAATTCTATACAACTATTACATATGGCTTAATTATAATAATACATACATGTAAAAGATTTATAAAAAGAAAAATGGGGGTTCATGGGCAAAAATTTTTAAGGCATTCAAATGGATAAAACCGGCGGATTTCAAAAATCTTAAAAAAATTCCAAAACATGACAAGCAAACATCCTTAAATATGATATATACATGTAACAAGAATGTGTCCCCAGTACACGGATGCTCCAGTCGCACTATCATTTTCTATGTTCAGTGGACCGTGAAAATGGGGGAAAATCTCAAATTTGGCATTAAAATTAGAAAGATCATATCATAGGGCACATGTGTACTAAGTTTCACGTTGATTGGACTTCAACTTCATCAAAAACTACCTGAACCAAAAACTTTAAAATGAAACGGCACAGACGGAGGAACATACGCAGAGACCAGAAAACATAATGCCCATAAATGGGCCATAAAAAGCAGGTCAGTTCCAGCGTTTTACTCCAACATGTCCAACATGGTGACCAAGGATAACGCAAATATACCATTTGGCCTGGTCGCCATGTTGGATGTACACATTTATTGACACTTTATTTATAACGATTTTTATGAACTTACCTGCTTGCTGTAAATCATTTCTAAGTTATCAAATACACTTATAATATGATATTACTTAATAATCAGTTTAAAGGTCACCAATATGTTCTAAAATTAAAATTTCAAATGTTATTCGGTCATTACAAGTGTTATATGGATAATAATGGTGTTATTGGGTCATTTGTGTCACCCCACCTATAGTGTGACAGAAAATATATTTTGTACGTGTATGACAGTGGTGTATGTGCAGATTTTACCTTAAGACTTACTAAGCCAAAATGTGATTCTTCTTCTACTTTCAGTCACATTCAACTGTCTGATTATTATGACACTGAGATGTGCATGAAGTCCAAAATAATAAATTAAATATTTAGAATTCTAATATGGTGGGATAACCACTTCAATGACGTTATGTTTAAGTATTAAATCTATGCATTGGATAAAGTAAACAATTCAACAGGATGCTTTACAGTAAATCTTGAGTTGCCGACTTATCCCTCAATCAGATTAAAATGAAAGATCCTGTGTCAGTGTGTCTGACCACTTAAAGTTCTCAAAAACTATGAAAAAATAAATAAAATTCTATAAAACTATTACATATGGCTTAATTATAATAATACATACATGTAAAAGATTTATAAAAAGAAAAATGGGGGTTCATGGGCAAAAATTTTTAAGGCATTCAAATGGATAAAACCGGCGGATTTCAAAAATCTTAAAAAAATTCCAAAACATGACAAGCAAACATCCTTAAATATGATATATACATGTAACAAGAATGTGTCCCCAGTACACGGATGCTCCAGTCGCACTATCATTTTCTATGTTCAGTGGACCGTGAAAATGGGGGAAAATCTCAAATTTGGCATTAAAATTAGAAAGATCATATCATAGGGCACATGTGTACTAAGTTTCACGTTGATTGGACTTCAACTTCATCAAAAACTACCTGAACCAAAAACTTTAAAATGAAACGGCACAGACGGAGGAACATACGCAGAGACCAGAAAACATAATGCCCATAAATGGGCCATAAAAAGCAGGTCAGTTCCAGCGTTTTACTCCAACATGTCCAACATGGTGACCAAGGATAACGCAAATATACCATTTGGCCTGGTCGCCATGTTGGATGTACACATTTATTGACACTTTATTTATAACGATTTTTATGAACTTACCTGCTTGCTGTAAATCATTTCTAAGTTATCAAATACACTTATAATATGATATTACTTAATAATCAGTTTAAAGGTCACCAATATGTTCTAAAATTAAAATTTCAAATGTTATTCGGTCATTACAAGTGTTATATGGATAATAATGGTGTTATTGGGTCATTTGTGTCACCCCACCTATAGTGTGACAGAAAATATATTTTGTACGTGTATGACAGTGGTGTATGTGCAGATTTTACCTTAAGACTTACTAAGCCAAAATGTGATTCTTCTTCTACTTTCAGTCACATTCAACTGTCTGATTATTATGACACTGAGATGTGCATGAAGTCCAAAATAATAAATTAAATATTTAGAATTCTAATATGGTGGGATAACCACTTCAATGACGTTATGTTTAAGTATTCAATCTATGCATTGGATAAAGTAAACAATTCAACAGGATGCTTTACAGTAAATCTTGAGTTGCCGACTTATCCCTCAATCAGATTAAAATGAAAGATCCTGTGTCAGTGTGTCCAAGTACATGCCGGGACACAGTAATTTTATATTTTAATCAGAACTGTAAATTTTAAAATTGACGGTTTCTCTCTGTTTATTTTTTAATTTCATACAGATGAAAAAGAAAGAGTACAATTCGTTATCACTAACTTGTTTGTATGTGTATTCTGTATATTTACCTGGGTGATAGGGACGCCACGTGAAAATACAGTAGGAAGTGAAGAAACAGGTTTTGTCAAGCAGGTGCTTCCGGTTTTTCAATTAACAGGTTACACTAAAAACCTATTAAAACCTGGACAGAAAAGACCTGAATATAATATACGATTTGATTTATTCAAATTACAATAATTACATTAGATGTATGTTTCATTATAATACGTTATTCTAATTGGCTAACTGCACATCTCGCTTTATTCCTTAAGCAATTATGACATATTACACAATAAAATTAATCATTCATGATGACACGAGGTCCCACAATAAAGTGCACAGGTTAATTAAATAAAAAAAATGATAAAATTCTTGTTTTCATGATCCTAGCTAAAGAATGTAATTATAAGTATTGAATGCTTCTTTTTGTAACTTTATACCCGTACGAAATAAGTAGTAGGATTCAACCTAGACACTAGTAGGAATGAAGTAGGAATCTACCTAGAACATGTAGAATCAAAGATTCCATATAGAAAGTAGGCGGACATGGAAAATGAACAAATTCTGACTGGATTTTTTATAAAAAAAAATCCTACTATCTAGGGTCTGTTTTGAAAATCTGCTTTAATTATTAATGTTCCTACTACTTGTACAAGATTCCTACCAGAATCAATCAAGTTATAAATTCCTACCAGAAAATCTTTCTACCTGGAATGTTTTTACTTATCTTGTTCTGGATTCCTGTTGGCTAAGAACAAAAACTTTGCAGTGTTAAATGCAAGCAAGTTCCAGTTCACAAATTCAAAAGTTGGCGGGGAAAAGAATGAAAAGTTGTGTTGGAACACAATGCTGCAAGCTAGGGTCACACAACTACAATATAGAAATGTAAGAACATATGGCTTATGAAGACTGCATGTAATTCTTATACATTCAAAATGATTTTTTTTATCTGCCTGCCAAAAATAACTAGTTATCAATTAATTCAACATAAGCATAATTTTACTCATTATTTGTTCATAACGTTAACTCTAGGCATATTGTTGGTTATCTTCATGTTTATGTATAACACAATTTCTAGCTTGCATATATTACAGTTTCATTATACATTTCAAAAGTCCATGTTTTTTAAATGAATTTCCTTTGTTCTTTGTTGTTGAGATTCAAACTTAAATCATTGACCCAGTTGTGTATTTGTGAATATACACTTACATTTTGTATATTTTTAGATTCCTACCAGAAAATATTATTCTGGGTGGAATTTTGAAAAATTCCTACCAGGTTTTCTAGTAGGCATTTTATTTTCCTACCAAATTATTCCTGTTAATTTGCATATTCCTGGTAGGAATATACAATATTCCTTCTAAGAAATTCCTGGTAATTTAAATTTTTCGGCTATTTTCCGTGTGGATTCCTACTACTGTCTGACTGGAATAACACTCTTTTCTGGTATAGGAATTCAGAGCGATATTCCTACTATATTCCGTTTACATTCCACCTGGAATATTTCATACAGGTAGGGTTGTAAAAGCGTTGACCGTGCACAAATAAAAAAAAACGATTGACAAAAAAAAAAGAAGACAAATTGATTAGACAAAGGATTGAATAATGAGAAGAAGAAAAAAGAATAGAGAAAAATGATCTAAAACAAAATAAACAATACAGAAATGAAGGACCCGCATCCAGACCCTTCTTTATGTTTGAACTATACGTCCATCTGTCTTATTACATCTTTAAGTTATGAAATCTGAAATGCCAATTAAGAGTTCACGTGTTAAATGCTTTATTCGTTGTACATGGTTTCAGTTTAACAAGTTTGTGTTTACAAATCTATCACTCGTTACAAATGGACAATGGTTTGACAAACAATCATTCTGAATTGATATGATATAAGATGCATTATACACGCACAAAAATAAATAGATGGTATGCTTCCACTTAAGTGATAACCCAGCTATAATTGGTGATGACGTAAATATATTTGTTAAACTGAAATACCCTTAACACAAAGAGGTTGTCTGACAAAACGTTTAAACCCCGACTGCATTTCGTATGCACTGGTCACCTGTCCTAAGTTGGGAGCCAGTGCAGTGTCGATTTCACAAAAAAAACTTACGACTAAGATTGATATATATTGCAACTGTATGTTTTATCGGGACAGTATTAATTTGTTAAAATGTTCAGTCGAGAATTATTTTATGTAAAAAGAGGGAGACAATTGAAACATTAAATTATAATCGATTAACATCATTGGTTTCTTTCCATGCCAGAATTTCAAGAAAAGAAACAACATAATATGGTAGGAACAGTAGGAACAGAAATGTAACCTTCCAACAGGCCACCCAGTTCTCACCTGTTTATTCATCGAGTTGTTGTAAACTAGGGTTCTTAAAAGTACACCTTTACACTTTACACGAGGCAGCTTATTTAACATTCACATTCTGACCGGACGTGGCTGCGTACTTTTACATTCCTCACATCCAAACGGACTCCCAATTTGTCATAAGTTATACTGCCGATTGAAAGACGACTAAAACGACCATATTTTTATTTAGTAGTCAACCTGAAGGAGCGGAGAGAGGCAGTACTTTAAAAAGCTGAGTATTTTATATCTCAATCAGGAGATATGATTGCATGATTTCCAATCAGACAACCCTATATGTCTACCCACAATCAAGCCTTCAAAAATAAGCAAACCCCATACCGTAAAGTAATTGTTTAAGGCCCCGGTGTGAATAATTGAAAAGAAATAACCAACGGCCTGAATTATGCGTTAAAAGAGAAACGAAAAACAAATATGACAGAAAGCAAGCAACGACAGCCACTGAATTCCAGGCTTTTACTTCCGACAGGCACGTAATAAAATTGAGAAAGGAAATGGGGAATAAACATACTCACGACTCCTTATCTGTCCTCCTCTGATACTGGACAGTGGTGTGCCACCACAGTATAAGAAAATGATAATTAAAAATCAGATGAAAAGGGTTTGAAAAAATCAGAACGGCACACATGAAGCACAAAACATACCAACAAAATAATTAAAAACAAAGCAAACAAAGTATCAATCAACGAGTCCGAATTTGACCACGGTTAGTGGAAATCAGAACATTATATTCTCAAGTTCTCGAAGTTTCGACATTACATCGAAACTCTATATTTTGCAAGATATGCAAGATATAGGAAAGTTGTAAAACGACGACCGACCAAGGAACAGAAAACAGACGAAAGCCACCAATAGGTCTTCAACGGAGCGATAAAATCCCGCAACCGGAGACGGACTTCAGCTGGCCCATACACAATAATGTATCTAGTTCAGCGAAATGGACGCCGCACTAATATCCAAAACATATAAATGAACTTAACTTAAAAAAAAAAGAAAGAAAAAAGAAATACACACATTTATATGCTACAGGAAAATCTTCTACTTATGATCAGTCAATGTTTTCGTAGATCAGTTTGATTCTAACAAGTTTGTTTTTAAAAACTACATTTTTTTGTACATGCAGACCTTGTTACAGGAATGACACAATGATTGCTAGATTTCAATAAATACAAAACGTTTCTGGAATTTACATCATTATTCGACTGACGTAGAATGTTTGCAGTTCATGCCAATCAATTTAAATGAACAAACATCAATCGCCAAACTTGGGTGAATGCGCAACTCGAAGATACGGAATCGGCCGAGTTGTGACGAATGGAACAAACATTATAGATTTGATCTGTTTCCATACAATAATAGTTATACCTAAAATATTATTCAACAGACGCAAGACTACTTCAAGTAAGGTTTATTGTTGGATAAAAAAATATGCATACACTATGGAAAAATTGTAAGTATATAGATTTACTTTAGAGAAAAAGCAGTTCACTTGTTTTATCAACTGCCTTTGCGGGTGATATTTTGAAATACTATCTAACATTTATAACGTTTCGGACAATTTCAAATATACGGCTTTGAGCGTTCCTAAAGAGGATAAATCCAGAAAAGCGCCTCGGACGCATGCAATTTATGACGTTTTTTTTTTTTTTTTTTTTTTTTTTTTTTTTTTTTTTATACAAGCTAAAAGTACTAAACTTTGTACTAAACTTTACACCAACAACACTGGTTAAAGTTAACTTTCAATTTTGATATTTACATAGTGAATTAACTGCCACTAACTTTGATTCCATCGAAAATCTAAAAATATTCTACACAATGAATAGATTGCCGTATTATAGCTGTATTTGGTAAAACTTTTCGGCGTCTTGGGTCATCAATGCTTTTCAACTTCGTAATTTATTTGGCCTTAGTTTTGATTCGAGCGTCACTGGTGAGTGTTTTGTAGTCGAAGTGTGCTTCTAGCGAACAAAATTAATATCTTGATAATTCATTGGCACTCTTGCCAAATCTTCCTTATTTATATTGATGAATTTAATGCATGATGATATTGCTACTTAATAAGTATAAATCATCAAGGAATTCTTGCGAGGTTTTCTATTGATGCGAATGATATGAAAAAGTAAAATCATAAGAATTCGTGTGCATTTAATTGAAAATAGCATATATCTAAAGATAATTCCGAAGTTTAAACCTTGGTATTCTTTAACTCTTTGAGTATTCCTTGAAATTATTAAGTAAAATAATACTTACGAATTATAGGTAATGCATTACATGGTCATTAATTATTTCTAATATCTTAAATTTTCAGATTTGCTATTATGCTTAGCTTGCTTTTTCAGCTCGATGCCAAAACCTGTCAACCCAGGAATATGAACCAATTCGGTGCATTACATATGAAAATAGTATGTTTGCATAACTTGATAATAGCATATATTTAAAGATAATTCCGAAGTTTAATCCTTAGTATGTGATTGTGATTATTCCTTATTAAGTAAAAGATATAATGCATTATATGGTCAATAATTATTTCCAATATCTTAATTTTTCAGATGTGCTATTATGTTTAGCTTGTTTTATCAGCTCGATGCCAAAACCTGCCAACACGGGTATTTTACAAACATTAGTGGACACCATCAACAATGTAACTGTTGGTTCGCACTTGCTCCTTACTTTTAGACACATTCAGTTATGTAGGGATAACAATGATACGAAACCATATGATACGTTTCATGAATTTGACATACACAAGGAGTCTAAAGTCAACAATCTAAGCTTTAAATCTTGCCGTGTATGTTCTGGCGAGTGCAAATCTCGCACAAAACATCTGTCATTCAATAATTACATCTAGATCTGCCAATGGCACTGGACACGAAATAATGGAACTCCAAATACGCCATGAACCTGAACTTACGGATTATATATATTTAAAAATAAGCAATGTTTGTCAAGCGCAGATTAACTGTTCGCAACTTACCCAGTCAGATAAACACTGCCCGAGAGGATATAAGCATGGTCCACCTAAAGGAACCACATGGCCTTTGGTCGAAGACATTGCTTTACTTTTATCATTGCTCTGTTTGTGTTTCACTATGTTTATCCATCTTGCGTTGCCAGAATTGCGGAATTTGCATGGCAAGAACTTGTGTAGCTTTGTAGGGGCCATGTTCATCAGTCAAATGTTTATGTTCCACGACTTTGGCATAGAGGACCGGGATATTTGCATTGCCATAGCAGTAATTTTACAATATTTCTGGCTGGCTGTCTTTGCCTGGACATCTGTGCTGGCATTTGATATAGCCAGAACATTCAATGCTTACAGAGTACTGAAAACAAGACCCCATATAGAACACAGTAGACGATTTGGAATATATTGTATTGCAGGATGGGGGTTACCATTATTGTTGACATCTACGTCTTACTTAGTTACTGATAAACTATTCAATAACCAATATGCATATGGCCGTGTTCCGGGGTGTTTTCCTGATTTTTTCATTGCTATTTATATCATGGGCATCCCCCTTTTTATAAGTTCAGTTTTCAATTGTGTTTGTTTTGGCATAATTATTTATGGAATAGAATCCCACAGAAAGAAGGCAGCATTTGCTACGACGTTAAGATTAAAGAAAAGGAAAGGAGAACGCTTTAAATGTATTTTCTATGCTAAACTTTCAATAGTGTGTGGTTCCGCATGGATAATTTTCTTTATGGTACATTTCTTTGGTGATATGTTCCGTCACATGACCGCCATGCTTCTTAATTTCCAAGGCATTTTGATATTTCTTTCAACCGTCTTATTCAATCGCCGTGCGATAATTGCCGTGAAGAGAAGGATGAGTCGACAGGAATCTGGACCGCCAGACGAAAGGGGTTCTGTTTCAACTATTAGCAAAAACTAACCAAACCATTCAGATATGACCATGATTTGTATTGGTTGTTTGTTGTAACTACAAGCACTATAGTTGTGTCAGCAGAATCTTATTAAAGATGCAAATAAAGTTATCTGTTGCTTTTTTGAAGCGTCTAACTTCAGTTAAAACTTGCTTTACATATTTGTTTGTTTTTATAGTGATTAAGTTTATAACATAATGTTGACTATTGTACCCCTAATTTGACATTTTACCTTATATATATGTCTGTTTGATTTGTTCACACATCGTTATAAATATAATGCATTTGATGCAACTGTCACACAAGTGAGAGGTTTAGCTAGCTTTAAAACCAGGTTTAATCTATCATTTTCTACATAAGAAAACGCCTGTACCAAGTCAGGAATATGACAGTTGTTATCCATTCGTTTGATATGTATGATCTTTTGATTTTGCCATTTGGTAAGGGACTTTCCTTTTGGAATTTTCCTCGGAGTTCAGTATTTTTGTGATATTACTTTTTGATTAATTCAGAAATTCTTGCAAGGGTTCTATTGATGGGAACAATTCAATTGAATGACTATAGCAATAATTAATATGAACTCGAGTTCCGATGTCTGATTCATATAACTGTTTGCAGATTTATCCGAAATCATAATAATAAATCTTTTAAATTGACAATGGAAATGGAGAATGTGTCGATTACAGAGTCAACAACCCGACCAAAGAGTAGAAAACAACCGGAGGCCACCAATGGGGTTTTAACACAGCGAAAAAATCACGCACTCGAAAGCGTGCTTCACATTCTATTTTCAATTTTAAATAAACTAAAATTAAAAATCATAGAAGACTACTAACAAAGGCTCCTGACTTTATACATTCGCAAAAATGCGGTAGGGTTAATCATGTTTAATGAGATGAGATCACAACCCTCCCCTATACCTCTGGCAAATGGAGAAAAACAAAAACACAGCAATACCCACAGTGAAACTCAGTTTAAAAGAAGTCCGAGTACGATGTCATGATAGGTAAAAATTGCAGCGATGAATGCGCACAATAATGTCTGAATCTGCAATGAGCTGAATAAGCCAAATCGACTTTCATTCTTTTATAAAATGGATTTGGTTTTAATCACACTTTCATCCCCTTGGATCAATTATGAGGTTATTTCATTGATGAAGCAAGAAAACTTATTTTCATTTTTAAGTTTTCTCTTTGACCAAATCGTCAGTTGATTACCTGTAAGACTTACAAATTCCTGTGTATATAAAGACTATCTGAATCCACTCTGATTTGACAAAAATGTGAAAATAAAGGTTCAAAGTTTGCATTTGAAGTCAAATTTAAACTCAAATTTCGAATTGAACTGACCCAACTAAAATCATGGTACACAAATAATTATAACATGCACAAGAATAACGGCCCGGGCAACCTTTGATACCTCTAAATCTGCTCTTAATGTCACACTATTTCATTAACAGGCATGTGATCCTTATGCATTAACTGCTTTAATAGAGCAATGAGGAAAAACGAACGAATCGACACCACATATATAAGCGTTACGGTTTTGATAACGAAATGGGTGGCCGATATCATATGTCTAGTCTATGTCTATGTTTTAACTAACTGTCGACATGTTTTCGTTTTCGGATTTTTAAATACTAGAACAGTCGTCTGATCTGTAATTTTACCCGTGGTCTTTCTTTCGTTTTTGACATTTAGAACGAGTAGTATTCGTATGGCGGGTGCATGAAGCATCAACTGAGATTTTCCTTTGAAAACATAGGGTTTGATACCATGAATATAAGAAATAATTATAAATCGAAGTATCTTCCTACTATGAAGTTTTGGGTTTTCCAATTATTCCATACAATGAACATTAGGCTCTGGCGAACCGATTTCTATACAAGGTGATAGAACGTGCCGCTGGAAAAGTAAAATAACAAAGATACTGAACTCTAAGGAAAATACAAAAGGGAAAGTCCCTTGTCAAATTGCAAAATTTAAAGACAAAACACATCAAACGAAAAGGTCGCATTTCCAGCTTAAAAATATTGGAATAGGTGGGGACAACTATGACAAATAATCGATAAGATCAAATGAAAATTGCAATTATCTGTTACATAAAAAGCTCTGCATGTTTTTTTTTACACAGCCGAACGTCTCTCTGTAAGTAAACATTACACAAGGAATCTGAGCTTCATAGCTGAGCTTTGAGCAAATTAAGGTGATATTGCATCGATTATGAGAAAAGGTTACATATTTTCCTACTCAATATATGAAAAGGTATACATTTTGATCATCTAAATTATATGAAAAGGGTGGGGTAATAGAACCCCAGCGGCACCCCAAGATAATAAGTGTTGAAATTGCCCAGATGCATTATGTCATAATCAGAATTGAGTAACACAACAAAAAAAACCAAAAGGGAACTGCATTGTTCATGAATGAATATAACTAAAATAACGAGCTCTAGGGTACATCAAAAAAGGAGATTCCATAATTACTGACAACGTCAAACATTATCAATCAATAGAACAACTGAAAAAGAATTGTTTTTGGTTAATTGAACATTCAATCAAACGCCAATCAAACTATTTACATAGACAACTAAGTGGTGCTACATTTGTTATTTATTTTATCAGTGATTAAACTGATCCCATTGTATTTACACCTGTGAAAATATATATATATATATATATTTGATATAACATGCATGCTTTTGTTTGTTAATCCTGTATTTAACAAAACATGCAGTTACATAAAAACCAGTGTTGACAACTCTTTCTAGAAAAGTAAACCTTGTAAGTCTTTGCTAAGTTAAGATCCTTGGGAATTCATGTTCTCAAACATCTTATATTTTGGGCTTGTCAAACATTTATTTGGTGTGCAATTCATGATAGTTTACGAAGATTCGTCGTTTGTGGGTTTTTTACAACGACAATGCAAGTTTATCGTTGACAGAGTACAACAAAAGAAAAGAGCGACAGTAAATCACAATTATAATTGGCCAAGGGAATACCACAATTGTTGAAAAATAAATCTATTTAAGGTGTATTTTTAAATATTCTACTTCATTTTGGACTTTATAAAAATAACTACATCATCAATATTGTTGCTACCTTAACTAGACAAAACATGCGTCTGGTAAACTTAGCGAAAATTGTCTTTAATGATGAATTTAACTGAATTGCGGAATATGACTGTGAACACTAGCGAGAAAGGTATGGCTTACAGGCCAGGATAATTGTTTTCTCTCTATCTAGATTGTCTTAAGTCAAGGTTTGCAGTTTCGCCATCTTCAGTCTTTAAAGTTGTATTTGACTAATGTTGTCGTGACATCAGATATAAGCCATGGTGTTCAATGTGGATGCTAGGATCAGTACAACACAGGTAATTGTAGTTTGCTAAAGCTCTAAAATCCTTTGTAATGAATTAATGAGAAAATAATCAGGGAATTTACCATGCATATGGATGAAGACCAATAGACGTATAACTTGGAAATTGCGTTTTGTCTTATCGTTCTATCAAATATATTTTAGTTAATAAGGGCTTGTTGGTTAGCGGTTGTGACTCAAATATTGTGAGAACTCATTTAAATTTTGAAGGTATATAGAGAAAAGCGCTTCAGATTCTAAGAATATTTAAAACCTTTTATTTCATTTTAAAGTGTTGAGTAAAAACAAACCAATGGCCGCAAGTAAAGTGAAACAAGGGATCAGAGTTATGGCGAAGCAGCAAATTTCAATAAAAGAATATCCCTATTTCATAATAGTGCCGACGAAAATGACTACTTGGATCATGATACTTTCGTGGACCACTAGCAGAGAAACAGAGTCAGTAAGAGACACACCATTAACAGTACCAATTTTAAAATAACATCAGTTTCAAATAACATTGTTTTGTATTTACTTTATATACGATATCTTTTCATTGAAACTTGATTTTTTTGTGCATACCTGTTTGTCTTTTACATCATAAACTTTATGTTTTATATGATAAATTATGAACCAACGTATCATAAACACATTTTTAACATTTGTTTTTACATTCTTCCTAATTTTGATTTATTCATCCGGATTTACATTTCAAAAAATATATGCGAATAACCAAAATATTTTGTTACTGGACATTTCAACATGGATATGATGTTGCAACAAACAGATATTAAGAACCGGGCTAAGTGCTTTTTTCTTCAGATGCATTACTGTCTTAGCTGCGTAGGTTTCGTTGATTCAATTTCATCAAGATTTCAAGATATCTCTAAACATTTATTTAGATATTACCTGTTCTGAACAACTGAAATACTGGACAGGTTTGTTTCAAAGAACAATGCTTTTGAGGAAGGACAAAATATACTTTGTGTAACTTTTTTATTAACTCTTGTATGTTAAGAAATTAACTTTTACTGTGTTTTATGTACAATACATCATTATTGACTCGTGACCACATCTTTTGTCCAAAAACTCTACTTTATTGATTCTATCCTTCACGGATTCGAAATTCGTGTTGTTCATTCAGCACAAACTTATGATAAGGTTTACAAATTAATAACCGAGACTTAAACTTGTTTAATAATGCAATTTCTTGTCATTAATAAAAACAATATTGAACAAGTCAACATTTTGGAAAACCTTATACGTAAGACAGGTGTTCATAATCCTTTAATAACCGTTAAAGTAGAAAGTAAGCAATACAAATCAAATCAAGTGACAAAAAAAAATCAAAAAAAAAAAAATCAAGATGATGAATAATGTGCATAAATATAGTCACTGTTATAGGGGTCTCTCTTAAAATATTTAGCGACAGCATTTGTATGCGCCACAAATATCACTATGATAGTGATCTACCACTTCGTGATCGAAACATATAGCTCTACACCATCCTCTGTTATTGGCACAGGAATGACTGTCATGGTCTGACTCTGTAAAGGATTAGTAAATATAGAACCATGTACAATATAAATTTTGTATATAGACAATAATAGTGCATTGACTTGACATATCAACGATATAAGGATGAGGCTTTAAAATGGGGCCTTTCCCCGAACCGATTCGAATCCTTATATTGTTGACATGTCAAGTCAATGCACTATTATTTTCTTTATACTTCAATCTAAAGAAACAATTTTCAATTGTTGTTTAATGTGTTAATGTTATTTATTTGATTTAAATATTGCGAAAAATCCCCCGTAATAAGGCCTCATATCATGCAGGCGGGAAAATATACAACACGATGAAATGAACATTTCCTGTTGAAACCTGCAATCGATGGTGAACGAAAAGATGGACTAAAAATCAGCATTTAGCATAAAACATAATTTATGATTTATAGGTTGCAAACAAAAAATATTAACAAGTGAAATATTTTTTTCAAAAATTGTAAATGAAACAAGTTTGAGTCGTTCCACGCATCGTTGTATACATGGAAAACAAGAAAAGGTTGAAGAGGTCGTATGAATAATTAGTTTTAATTTCTGCAACTTCTATTTAAATATTCATGAGGAAAAGTGATATAGGTTCAGTGACTGTATATGACATAGAAATATACAATCAACGCATTTTGACTGCTCAGATATAGAAAGAGTGCAGTATAAAGTAGATTACGATATATTAGATTCAATAACTAGATATGGTTTAAAAAATAAATGTTGATAATGCGTCAATACTTTTTTCAAGGATATGTGTGTCCTCGTATACGAATCTCAGCAACAAAACTGTTTCATTTGTTAATGACATTATATAAACTGCATACAAAGATAATTCTATTTTGATATTTTATCTGAAAACCAAATATATCGTCCTTCGACACTTTTACAACTAGAAGAAATTCTAAGCAGTCTTGGTTAATATGTAACTTTGGAATTTCAGCCAAATATGGTGAACGCAGTTATCGTTCTTTTGAATAGATAAGACAAGAACTATTGTTAAAAGTCCGAACAAACGGGTTTTAAGGTAACTATGAAACAAATTCTATATCGGATGGTGTGAATCAGATATGGGAACTCAGGCATTCTTAAAATGAAATGGAGTACATGTGAGTTAAGTCTCTTTCATTGTGCACTGATATAAATGCAGATACTTTTGTTACTATTACACTGTATATATGACTATGCCACTCCTTTAAAAAACGTCTTTAACTTTATTTGTAAACAAAGATATTTATCTACAGAAAGGGACATACATGCTTTAAATGATTTTTTAAATCTAACTGGCGTCCTTATTTTTTTTATTGCCAACATATTTAGCAGGCTTTTAGGGGTGTGTAAGTCGACGATATTATAAAATAGTTCCCTAGTGGTACAATTGAAGTAGTCCATTCGATTTTTTATTTCGGACTTCACCATTGCTTTGTCGACAAGGTCCAAAATGTATATACTAAAACGAAAGTAATTATACTAACTTATTCCATATTTGACAACAGCATACACCCCATAAGCCGCTACTAATGCAAGAAATAAAGGCCCTGTAACCGACAATCCTGCGTATGAAGCTAGTGGTAGTAATACTTGCGCCTGACGCTTTTCATCTTCAACCTTAGTTTTAGCTAAGGCTAATCCTAAAATTGGTCCTGGGATTATCAGTAACGTGGTATAAAGCAAACAAAGAAATGTCATCTTGTCCATTTTGGATTTCTATAATGAAAATAGACAAATATATTTCATATATTTTATAATGAGTTTGACGACTTCTCAAAAAGAAAATATCAGAACAATGCTATTAGTAAGTAATAAACATGGTATACTTATTAGTTGTCATTCGCTTGGAACTAGTAAGTATTCATTATCGGTACGGAGTGTCTTCTTTTCTTTTCGTATTTGTAATTGTTTTATGTTTCGTAGTAATCTGATTAGTTTCTCTCTTAACTGATTTTATTATTTTTTTCTGTATGACCTGGGGACATGTGTGTTAAGGGTAACTTTCGGGAAAAAAAAAAACTGATGACAGAGGATTGATAAATTAAAAAAAAACATGTCTTGATTTTAGTTATACACACCAATTACTTCACGAATTGGACTATGCAAAATGGAGGGTAATCTAAAATGCTAGTACCTTAAAGTCTTCATCGGATTTCAACTTTGTGTCCAATATAAATAAAAAAACAAAAAGAATTATGAATGCCAATGAGACAACGTTTCATTAGAGTCTTATGATCAAAGGTAAGGCCGAAAAACTGTTTATATTTCTTAAACAAAAGTAAAAACCAATACAATATATTCTGCTATACATGAAATCCCTAGCATAAAAAATGTGAAATAGTTAACCTAAGAAAAGTAACAGCCTAATCTATATAATACTATTTGAAAATGCCAAACAAACGAGCAGATACACGACACTAAAAAGAACAAAATTAAAATAATAACAAAACAAAATGATTCATTATTGTACAATGTTTTCTTTTCAAGGTTTGGTGTTAAAACCTTGAATGATAATTGCACAGACTTACCTTCAACTTGTTGTATGTACGATAGTTGAAATTTTATTTGGTATTGTTCAGGTCGGATAATTTATATACCAACAAAATAAAGGCCATGGTCATTAATCAGAAAAACCATGAGACTTAACATATGTAAATCAATAAGTTTTAAAGATAAGCGTAAGCACTTTACATTCTAAAGACAGGTTTTAATATGAATCTGCGTAATAGATGATACCTTAGTGCAAATGGGTACCAATAACCGAAAGATAAGGACTTTTACAATCACAACACTCTCGTACGTCGTTTACCACACACATTTTTGAACTTCGTTCAGATTAATTTCAAAATTAGTCATTGTTTCTCGACAATAATTTGAAAAGAACCATTTATCATATTTTTAATCATTTTGTGTTATTTTTTTTACGAAATTTCATAATTATCAAGGTAAATGTTAAGGCTATATTACAAAATTCCTATTTTTTTAAATTTATTCTTTTTTTAGTTTAAACAAATACTAACCTATCCTCATTTCTATCAATTTATTTCATCTATTAATATTTTGATGTGTTTGAGCTTTTGGTTTTGCTATTTGATATGTGACTTTCCGCCTGAAATTTTCCTTTGAATTCGATATTTTTTGTTAGTATGCTTTTTTTTTAACAGATTCTGCTAAAGATCAAATTGGTTCTAAACATTTGTGATGCTTACATAATGATATGTAGTTGTATCACTGATTATGCCTTTAGTGGGTTGAACCTGATTTTGTGGCTAGCCAAACCTCCCGCTGTTATGACAATGTTAAATATAACATTAAAATGACAACACTAAACATTAACATCGAAATCGTATACTTGTATTTCAACAGTTTTCCTACCGTTATAGTCATTCCATTGAAGGCAAATTTAAAGTAAGGAGTTCATCTGGATCAATCTATGTGAATGTCTTGCGAAATTAAATTCTTTAGAATAATGATTGCTTTTTTATTTTGGGGAATTTACTACATTTTGATGAAAACATTCATTTAAGTTGCTGATGCCATCCATTGGATGTGGATTCTGGTATCATTTACAGATTACTTTGACACGATTTAAACTTGTCAAATAATATCTTGCGTCATAACGTCAAAACCAACTAGCCAGCAAGAAAGCAGATTACACACAAAAAAGAATGGTTTAATTATTCTGAACCAAACAATTATCGCGGAGATAATCGACGCGATAGACACTTTATTTGATAAGTTTGCACGAAGCAAACAGTCACACACCGTCAGATGATTACGATTCAACATCTCAATCTTATTTGAATGAGTTTCAATCATATATATATAGTGACAGACTATAAAAAGTCAACACTACTTCTATTTTATACTATGTTCATAATAAATTAGCGATTGTCTGTAATCATCTAAAATTAGGTTCTTCTGCTGTTGGTTTAATTAGCTATAGGTTCCAATCAACAATTTACTAGGAGTCAAAAAATCGTACTTGGATGAGACTGTGATTGAAACCCTCTTAATATCTTTGAACAAAAGCATTAAAAAAATATGAATTGTTTGTTCGGAAACGTCTGCTTTATATCTCGTATTGGCATATACAATATTTTGTGGGGCAAGATATACTCACCCTTTTATGGCATCTACCCTCGGTGTTTGATTGGAATGGTTTTGCACAATCGTCAATTTTGTTTACTTTGTTTGTTTGTATTTTCTTCGTTTTCCTTTTTTTTGTCATTGTGTTGTCTGTTTTACATTACCCTCTTTGCATCTTCTACTTATCGTCGAGCTTTATTTTATATTTGTTAATTTTGAAATGTATGACACAAAATCAGGGTCGTAATTATCGAATTACGGATATGCTTAGCTTTAATTTACCATATGCTAAATTGAAATTATTATGTAGCTTAAATCATTTTAGGGTATGCTTTTTTCAATTTAGCATATGAATATGAACATAATTCCGCGCCATAAAAATGTTCATTGACGTTCGGGGTACAAACATGGAAGTTTATTGGTATATAAATATCTAAGCAAACATATTTGACAATGTCTCCAAATTCAATTTAAAAAATCTGATATACGAGAAATCCCAAGTAGAAAGCTTAAATTGTGGCCCAAAACAAAATAAAACCCTGTCTTATACATATTTAATTTGTAAAACAGACTATATCAAATGTCTTACATTTTGTGCTTTCCATACAGTTATCTTTAATTCTAATACGACGACCTTAAATCGTCAACCAGTATAATCACAATATATCTACCTTTATTGCAAATGCAGTAATACACAAAAAACGACTGTTCCGCGTTACGACCGACTAATTTATACTGCCAGATATTCTCAATTTTCGAGATCAAAATTCCCAGTTTACGTATTAAATTGTAATCCTGGTATTTTTGATAACTATTTACGAAGGTCAAGATTCAGAAACAATATATTTATCCCTATTCTACAGCAAAATAAACAAATCAGTCCATTTCAATTTATTTTCAGGTTAAATTTCATAAAAAAAAAACGGAAATTCTGATAATGATGTTATTGTCTTGGCATGGCAACGAAACAAGGTGACGTCATCAGTATGTTTCCGTAAACAAAAAATCAAATGTAAAAACTGGACATTTTGAAGCTTCTTGTACGCCACAGAACGAATAAAACTACATTAGAAGGAAAAATATAAGTGAAAAATGCGATTAAAAATAATAATCATTGAATTACATAAGATTACTAATATTATTATCAAAATTGGGTAAACGGAACAGCCAAAAAAGTATTGTATGTCCGGTTAACAAAATTACCGAATTTGTCCTATTAGAATCGAAATAATTAATGCAGTCGTAGATTTGTTTCATTTAACTATGGTTTGGGTATTTATATTCGATTATTTTACAGTGACCGTTAGCATGGGGGAACAATCCTACGGCTGCCATGAATTATTTCTTAATTATTAGACGGGTGATTAGAGTAAAACATATCAGTGCAATTATTGTATGAATATTTTTATTAATACTTTTCGACATTCTTGGTGTTTTAAAGAAGGAGGTGTTTGTATTGATATCTGATATAGAAAATGGATGAAAAAATCTGATACGAAAACATGATCTTAAACTTATCCTGTGATTAAAGAGTAACTGCATCATGAGCAACAAAAGTTCATTTTCTGCACCAATAATACCTTATCTAAACATTGTAGGCGCCATGGTAACATGCATTTAATATTACATCATGGTTTTTATTCAATATCAATGTTTACACTAATATAGTTGTAAAAGCTAATTGGATATAATGGACAAATACTTGTTTAAAATACAGTGTTAACAATATGATATCTGAAATGTTTATTTTGAATAACTATATGCTGTATCCTGATGAGTGAAAAATATGATAGAGCTGAGGAAATTTCGTAAGTTTAGATTTTTAATTTAAGTAACACACTAGTAGTTAATCTTAATTTGTTTTGTTTTTAATATTAAAAGATGTAGAAGTAATCTTAATTATCTTCTGTATATACTTATTTCAAGCATTGTTATTTTGTTGAATCGAGATAGAGAATGATTAGTTATACTTTATTACACTTAAAAAAGAAGGATGATTTGACCTCTCCTATGTTGCGGTATACTATTGTTGTTGTTTTTATTAAGCTAATCTGAAAAAAATCTAAGAAATTCGTAATATCAATATTCATTTAACATGTTTAATAATGTATGGTTTAATTTAAATAACTTAAGGTAAAATAACAAAAAAGATTATCAGCGGTGACAGTTATATTGTAATCACTCCCTCAACGGTTTTCTCCAAAGTATGTTTGCACTGTGAAACTTTATATAGTACCACTTTCAAAGAGTGTGCGTTGGGGTTAACTTGAGCATTGATCTCATTTGAAATGAATAGTAAGTTTGCATTAATTTTGCACTTTTGTACTTAAAAAGATAAATAGTTGCTGTAGTATATTTAACTTTATACTTAAATATTTCAGACTGCCTACTTATGCTGGTTTTGTGTGATGTCATGATAACAAACTCTGCCAAACACAGCATTCTATCATCATTGATTGACAACTTTAAAACTATCACAGCCGGTTATCACATTTTCGTCAGTTTTAGGCAACTTGACCTGTGTGGAAAGAAAGACGATACAAATTTACAAAATAAATTTAATGAGTTTGACATACATAATGAGTCTTTTGTCGGTAAAGCCAATTATAATTATTGTCGTTTTTGCTTAGACGGTTGCATGCTTCAAACAGAATCGAGACCATGTCACTCCGTTATTTTATATGAAAATGGTACAGGAAACAAAATAACTCAACTTCAAATACACCATGATAGTGTAGTTACCAAAGATATACAATCAGAAATAAGAAAAGTTTGTGAGGAGTATGTAAATTGTTCTGAAATAAGCCTGAGATTCCAAAACTGTACAACAATTCATAATCATAATCGGAAAAGACAGAATGCGTGGCATTTGGTTGAAGATATTTCCTTGTTTTTGTCTTTGCTATGTTTATTCTTCACCATTTTTGTCCATGTTGCTTTACCAGAATTGCGTAATCTGCATGGAAAGAATTTAACCAGTTTTTCAGGAGCTTTGTTTATTTGTCAATTGTTTATGTTTCATGACTTTGGTGTGAAGGGTCATAAAACATGTATTGGCATAGCTGTGATATTGCAGTATTTTTGGTTAGCTGTATTTTCCTGGACATCAGTGCTATCTTATGACATAGCTAGAACATTCAATGCGTACAATATACTGAAAACCAGAAAAACATTACACCATGGAAGAAGATTTGGATTGTATTGTTTGGCTGGATGGGGAATACCAATACTGGTTACCTCTATTACATATTTTGTGACTGATAAACTGTATGATAATCAGTCTGCATACGGTCGAGCTCGAAACTGTTTTCTTAATTTCTTCGTAGCCATTTATACCATTGGCATACCATTTGTGATTAATTCGGTTTTTAACTGTACTTGTTTCGGTATAATACTTTATGGTATCGAGTCGAACAGGACGAAAACGGCATATCTGACCTCAACTAGAATTAAGAAAAGAAAAAGCGACCGCTTCAAATGTATTTTCTACGGAAAACTCTCAGTACTATGTGGTTTGGCCTGGATAATTTTCTTTATGGTTCATTTCTTTGGCGATATCTTCCGTCAGATTTCTGCACTTTTACTTAACTTTCAAGGCATTTTGATATTTTTATCAACTGTCTTATTTAACAATCAAGCAATTGGTGCCGTAAAGAAGAGAATGAGTCGAAAAGAAACTGAGCCTCAAAATGAAAGTGGACAACTTTCAATTATAATCAGGTGATGATTTAACGTAACCAGTTAATTTTGTTTTGCTTTGTAAATGGAAATAAAACAAACAGTACTTAATGTATGTAGTTTCTTGTTTTTATTGCGATGTGTATAATAAAATTTCAAAGTGCAATACTATTTAAAAACAAAAAAACACACAAAAAACAAGATCATGGATAGTAAAGAAGTGACATTTTTGTGCTTTGCAGTAAGCTATTAAACCAAGCGTTTCAATTGGTGAAGTTGACAAATCCCTCAGTAAACGTTACAGACGCCGTCATAAGTTGGTTAACCGTTACGGTATATCCGTTTCACAGATGACGGAGAATGTTAAATTTCGTAACTACACGCCCGTCCCCTTATCCTTGAATGAGTAATAAGCTTAAGCGGGTTTGTACTAATATAATTAATGGTGATAAAAGAGTCAAATTACCAATACACTGTTAACATGATGTATAATCGCCCAATGTAACTTGTCAACATATTTTCATTTCACATATGTAGCAGGATTTGATTTCCTTTCCAGAGCACCTGCGATCATCCATTTTTTGAATAGTTCATTTTGTTCAGTCTTTAGTTTTCTATGCTGTGGTTTGTGTATTTTTGTTTGTCTTTTCCTTTTTAGTCATGGAGTTGCCATCTTTTTTCGACTTAAAGATGTATTCTTCTGACGTTTCAGTGAGACTGGTTCTCCTGTCTAGATAAAAGTTCATATTATATATTTCATATATCTATAAAATTGAAAATGGAAATGGGGAATGTGTCAAAGACACAAAAACAAAAACAACCAAAGAGCAGACAACAGTCGAAGGCCACCAATGGGTCGTAAATACAGCGAGAAACTCCCGCACCTAGAGACGTGCTTCAGTTGGCCCCTAAACAAAAATGTATACTATTTCAGTGATAATGGGCGTCATACTAAACTCCGAAATATACACAAGAAACTAAAAGAAAAAGTCATACAAGACTAACAAAGGCCAGAGGTGATTAAACATAGCGGGGTCTCAGTCTAATGTTTCAGTCTCTTCGAAATCTTTGTCTTGAATTATTTCCGAAACAGATGATACGAGCGAAAAATATCAATGAAGCTAAAAAAACGTTATTATCAAACTTAACTCTGTGAAAAGAATTGTGTATTGGCAATAAGTCGTATTTCAGTAATAAAGTTTTCAAATTTTATAACCAATCAAGTCAGTTTCATTGGTCAAAATGTAAAGAAAATGGGTGAGGGGTACATGAAATGATTTTACGAGATAAATGTACATCCCATATAATTTTTTTCTGTTATGATTTCTTAGATATGTATTTTTCAATCATTAATAACAAAGTAGGTGAAATAATATGTTTTAGTTCTTGAACACGAGAAAAATCCCAAATTTACAAAATTTGCAAGTGGAACACTGTAAATTCAACACGAAAAAGCAAAAAAATATATAAAAGGTCTTATATTAAAACATACCTATAGTTTTTTAATGTTAAATTTATTCAGATTGGTCCATTTCATCTTTAGTGAAAGTTTAAAGAAAGCCAAATTGTGAAACTATAATTTGTTTCAAGACAATATCCCCCAAAAATGTATAAAGAAAAGAGAAATCATCAATTAGCTGTGACAGAAAGAAAAAGTGGACCATTATATGTTTTTCTTCACCAATAATTTGTTTACAGTCAGGATTCGACTTCGTCAAATTTATCTTCCAATTAAGCCAGTTCATTTTCACAATCGTAGAAATGGTAGCCATTGTAGGGATGAAGCGCTTCCAATTTTGCTCTTTAGAACCGATATATTTATCCACATAGCCTTATATGTCAGTTGTATTTTAAAAGACAAATGTATCTACTAGCTAATGAGCATCAGTTAATGATCTTAAAATTGAGAATGGAAATGGGGAATGTGTCAAAGAGACAACAACCCGACCAAATAAAAAACAACAGCAGAAGGTCACCAACAGGTCTTCAATGTAGCGAGAAATTCCCTCACCCGGAGGCGTCCTTCAGCTGGCCCCTAAACAAATATATATACTAGTTCAGTGATAATGAACGCCATACTAATTTCCAAATTGTACACAAGAAACTAAAATTAAAATAATACAAGACTAACAAAGGCCAGAGGCTCCTGACTTGGGACAGGCGCAAAAATGCGGCGGAGTTAAACATGTTTGTGAGATCTCAACCCTCCCCCTATACCTCTAACCAATGTAGAAAAGTAAACGCATAACAATACGCACATTAAAATTCAGTTCAAGAGAAGTCCGAGTCTGATGTCAGAAGATGTAACCAAAGAAAATAAACAAAATGACAATAATACATAAATAACAACAGACTACTAGCAGTTAACTGACATGCCAGCTCCAGACTTCAATTAAACTGACTGAAAGATTATGATTTCATCATATGTACATCAGGCACAATCCTTCCCGTTAGGGGTTTAGTATCATACCATCATAACATATATGAGAAGAACATAACCCGTGTCATGCCAACAACTGTTTTTAGAATAAATGTGTTTAGTTCCGACGCAAAGACCTTATCAGTGACTCAATATTAACGCCAAAATATGCAATCTTTAATGACTTGACAACAGTATCGTAATTATATCCCTTCTTAATAAGTCTATTCAAATGTTTTTTAAGTTTCTGAGGTAAATACTGACACCTTTGTGCTTTATAAAGAATATTTCCATAAAAAATTGGATGTGAAATACCTGAATGTATAAGAAGTCTGCATGTTGAGCTATATTTACGAATGATGTCTTTATACCGATGATAAAATTTAGTAAATGTTTTGACTAGTTTGTGATATCGAAAACCCTGGTGTAATAATTTTTCAGTAATACATAAATTTCTCTCGTTAAAATCTAAAACATTGTTACATACACGAGCGAATCGTACAAGTTGAGATATATAAACACCGTAAGATGGTGACAAGGGAACGTCACCATCTAAAAACGGATAATTAACGATAGGAAATGAAAAATCATCCCTTTTATCATAAATTTTAGTATTCAGCTTTCCGTTAGTGATATAGATATCAAGATCGAGGAAAGGGCAGTGGTCATTGTTAGTATTAGCTTTATTTAAAGTAAGTTCAGCAGGATAAATTTCATTAATATACATACTGAAGTCGTCATTATTGAGAGCCAAAATATCATCCAAATATCTAAAAGTATTATTAAATTTGTTTATCAGATGTTGTTTTGATGGGTCTTTGCTTATTTTTGTCATAAATTGTAACTCATAACAATACAAAAAGAGGTCCGCAATAAGTGGTGCACAGTTAGTCCCCATTGGAATTCCGATAATCTGACGATATACGGAATCCCCAAAGCGAACAAAAATGTTATCTAGTAAAAATTCAAGGGCATATATAGTATCAAAGCATGTCCAATTAACATAGTTTTTTTGTTTATTGCTACTAAAAAATGACCTAAAAGAGTTTGAACATATATATTCACATTCTGATTTTTTGAATGCCCATTTAATTAGGTGTGTGAATTTTTTCTTAATGAGAATGTGAGGCAATGTGGTATACAGGGTAGAAAAATCAAAACTTTGAATAGATTCAAAATCACCAATATAAGCATGCAATTTATCAAGTACTTCCAACGAGTTCTTGACACTCCAAAAGTAATTTATTCCACTATTTTCGAAGGCCTTATTTGAACAATTTATTATAAGGTTTTTAATTGTACCAAGTGTGCTGGTAAGAAGAATAGACAATTTAGTAGTTGAACAATGGCTTGAAGACGAAATAAATCTATATTTGTAAGGGGTTTTGTGTAGCTTCGGAAGCCAATACATTGTTGGGACTTTCATTGTATTTGGCTCTGCTTGTAAAGCGGTGGCTAAAAGTTTATGTTTGTTACAGATTTCGTTTTCTGAAAATGGAGTCAGTTGGAATGTTGGTGAATTGGTGATTTCCTTTTTCAGAACCTCAATGTAAAATTTACGTCAAACCTGCATTGATTCAACTTAAAACTATTGTCTGATCGATCGGTTGTCATGTGGAATTTTCGAAAATTCTTAAAACATTTAAAAAAATTCTAATTAAATATTTCGTGGAAGGGCAGACTAAAAATTTTCAGTGGTTGAAGACTATAAACCCTAGTTATCACACACAAACAATATATTTTTTCGAAGATAAGCATTTTCATTATCCAACTCAAAAGACTATCGTCAAGTACTTTAATCGCCTTCTCTAACAAAGAGCTTCGATTCTTTAGTTCTATTTCAACTGGATTTCCGCATGTTTACAGTCATATAAACCCAAAAAACCAGCTAAAGAAAAAATAATAATTCTTGAAATATTCGGCTCCTAAAAGGTGCACATCCTTATGGGTTTAATTGTCCCTTTTGTATAATTCTCTCCTCTTGGACATATACCAAAGTGAAACGTCTTTCAAAGTAATATTATATATCGAATTATTGTTTTTGGGAGAAAAGGGGGATTTTGTGGCGAATAAAGTAATCTATATCTTAGTGTGATATAGAGATTTTCGTTACAACATTTGGTTTGTCCATGATATGGTAGTGTTTATCCTAACACTTTCATTGCAACAACAAAAACACTCTTGCTGAGACTCTTAAGTCGAGCAAAACCCTGGATGGTGTACTTGAATTTGTCCATACTTATATTTTGTATAAAAGATATCATAATTCATTAACTTGTTTTAAGGAAATCATTGCTAGTGCTGCATGTAATAATCCTCAATATATCAAGCACATGATTAGTACAAGGGTAAAAGGCCGTGGATTTTGAATAAAATTACTATATGTTCAAACTCAGTACAATAACAAACCTCTGCTTGATCAAAATATCAAAACAGAATGCTTTTCTTTTTTGTGGAGCATATGTTCTGGACAATTATAAACATCTAGTTATATTTATGCATCAGTTCCTTAATTCAATTCTTATTCTCAGTTGTTCTCAATAATTATACACTGAAAACAAAAATACATCACTTTTACTTTGAAAAAGTTAGAAAACAGTAATTGTTTTTGTTATTTTGGTGTCAGATAAGGGCAACAGTAGTATACCGCTGTTCGAAACTCATAAATCGATAGAGAAAAAAAACAAATCCGGGTTACAAACTAAACTGAGGGAAACGCATCAAATATAAGAGGATAACAACGACACAACAGAAACACAACATTAAAATGTAACATACACAGAAACAAACTATAATATAACAATGGCCATTTTCCTAACTTGGAACAGGTCATTTTAAGAAAAAAATGGTGGGTTGAATCTGGTTCTGAGGCATATCAAACCTCCCACTTTTATGGCAATGTTAAATATAACATTAAAATGACAACATTACATGACAGAACTACAATACAAATAAATGGGAGAACATATATGACAGAGATACACACGAATAATAGCTAACAAAAGGTACCTAATTCAAAATTTAATACGCCAGACGTGTGCCTCTTCCACACAAGACTAACCTGTGACGCTCAGATGAAAAAAGTTCGAAAGCCAAAACAAGTACAAAGGAGATGATCACTTAGGACCAAAAGTTCCATGATTGACCTAGACTCATAAAATTGAGAATGGAAAATGGTTATTTAGAACTTGTCAATGATGTTAAGGGTGGCCCTTATGTATCGGCTAAAGTGTACTGTGTTAAATGGATGACCAATTGATTTTTAACCTATATGTATTCATGCATGTATTCATACTAAATAATGAGCATGCTATGTAGAACAAGTATTTGAGCCACGTTTAAACAATATTTTTGATAAAAATAGTCTTTAATTTCATGTTTTCAATAAAAAAAAAAAATGCACGTAAAAAAAAAATGACGAAAAAGAAGATCGATACAAGTCAATACATTTTGATCTCATTAATATGGACGACAGCAATTGTACGATCCACAAATGTCACTATGATACCAGTCTACCACCTCGTGGCTTTGACATCTTCGTCTACACCATCCTCTGTTATTGGCACAGGAATGACTGTCCCTGTCCCTTCTTGATCCTGTAAAACATCATTATAAATCACACTATTGTCAAGCATTACAGTGAATATTTCTATTGTGTTTATACTTTTAAGTTGTAACACTATTTAATGAAAAGAGCCTTAGGCTGATCGTCAATAATTGTTTTTCTTTTTGAAAACCACACCAACAAGAACATTTATCCTGATTTAGAGTAATTTCTCGCAATTTGATTGGCTGATATTGTCCTAATAAATTTCAGTACAATTTTTTATTACGTCAATTGGAATTATCTCCCTTATACCAAGGATTTGTATAGTAAGAAGGATTGGAATCTCGTGAGCTTTTGCATAGACTGTAGTATAATGTCTTATGTCTTACTATACAAATCCTTGCTTATACCATTGACCTAATAAAAAAAATGAAATTTGAATTGCTATAAAGTCCTAATATTTTTAATTTTTCACAGTTTTTTTAATTATCTAGACTGTATTTGGTTGATATTGTCCTAATATTGAATTTTAATATTATAATATGTAATAGAACAAAATCAGGATCAATTCGTTACACAGTGTTCAATTGTCCTAATACAGAATTTATCGGGTCAATAAAATTCATATCGGGTTTGGCTTCGCCTCACCCGATATGAATTTTATTAACCCGATAAATTCTCGTATTAGGACAATTGCACACTGTGTAACTAATAATATCTGTGGTATACTATAACATTCTTTATTCTTTCAAAAATAAATCAAACAAAAGATAACAAATGATTTGAACACATAAGAACAATAATGAAAACAAAAATAAAAGATGTAGTAAAAAGAAAAAAAATGGCGAAAAAAGCACGATCTAAGGAATAAATAATATCAATATTATACTTTGAAAACATTGTAACGTGTGAAAGAGTTCTTTATTAAAGTCCCTTAGTGACTCAAAGATTCAATTATAACACGTATTTGTTTATAGTTTCCAGTAGCTAGAAACGCAATGACTTCATCCGTCCATGCTTCAACATAAACCTCTGATACTTCATAATATTCCTTACGATTATGTTTTTTTGACTATTGTACCGTCTGTATGTTTCAAATATTTTGCGGGCGTTTTGTCAACTTTTATTCACTATAGTACGACATGCGAATGTAATTCTCTGACACTGTTTGTCAAAAAGCTCTCGTATTTGTGATAGTATTTTGCCATCATGTGTCGTTGACCATGTACATATCACATCTTCATTTTTAAAACATATTGTTCAACTATGGTGCCATGTCGGGTCTTCTGGAATCCAGAATATTGCCCATTTCGTACATTGCAAAAACACAGTATCAAACATCAAGAATCTTTAAATTATATAAGTGTACGTACTAATGGCATAACTTATGACAGCATAGATCCCATAGGTCGCTACCAATGTAAGAAAAACAGGTGCTGACACTGTCATTCCTGCGTAGGAGGCTAATGGTAGTAATGCACGCGCAGCTGCTTCTGCTTGCCTTTCTTTTCTAACATTTTTCTTAGTCAAAGCTTTTCCTAAAATCGGTCCTGGTATTATCAGCAGCATGGTATAGACCAAACTGAGGAAAGCCATCTTGTTCATAATCGATAGCTGAAGAGAAAGTCGATATATTATTCAATGTAGATGTGGTATGACTGCCAATGAAATAACTTTCATCTAAAGTTCAAACTCAAGTGGATATAAACAATAATAGGGAACCATACGGCCTCCAGTAATGTAAATAATACCCATTCCGTATGGTTGGCAACAATTTACAAAATAATGAACCAACAACATACAATTAACTACAGTCTCCTGACTTTAGACAGGCACTTACAGAATGTTATGGGACTAGACATGTTTGTTAGCGCTCAATTCTTCAAATAACATGGGACAGTAGTGTTACAGCACAACTTATATACTCACTATAAAAGCAGTTGAAAAAGACTAAACTCATCAGATCGATACAAAAAAAAAAAAACCCAACAACACATGAAAAAAACCACATGCAGAACGTGGAAAAAAAGCTAATATTTATCCCTCACCCCTGAAACAAAATGACATTAAGACCAGATCTAAGAGATAAGTATAGTTGTAGTGAGTATCAAAAATTTAGTTAAAAAGCATATATATGGTTGTTTTTTTACAAAAAAAAATAAAGAAGGTTTTTAGTATGTATGTATATAATATGCTATTACTTGATCAAACATAACAAAAAGGACAAGAATATAATATATACAGTTTGCGTTTCTTATGAAGGATTTACTTTCATTATAAGGAATGCAAACCTGACCATTTGAAAGTAAGGGATGTGTGAATGTTTCGAAACATAAGGTAATATACGACTATAAGCATGATATCGGACATTTAAAGACTAACCAAATGCATATGTCCCAACTTGAGCCTGAGCAAGTTTGAACAAGAAATTTAAACAAAGAATGGACAATATGAACATAAAAATTATGCAAAACAAACAATAAATACTATCAAAATGAAATAACATTGCTACTCCGCCCGCTTCATTAAAAACATTAAAAAAAGTAACCATAATTCAACAATGATGAACAATCTGACCAAACAGAAAGGACTTAAATCATACTCGTCGCATTTTGTATGGGCCTGTACAAATCAAGAAGTCGTGGATGTATATAGTAGCTTATATATCTGTTTTGTTAGTGTTAATTAATTTGGCATAAATCGGGCTATTAATTTTCTTATTCAAATTGTGTCACATTTTGTCATGCCTAGACACTTTTATAAGTTATAACACAATAGGGATTATAATCATTTATTAAGGCCTCATAGTGACCTGTTGCTACGTAATTTGATCTCTGGTGGATAGTTATCTCATTGACAAAAATATCCCATCTTCTTATTGTTATAAAGCTAGTGCTTTACACTCTTATTCAAACATTATTAAATACTTAAAATTGAGAATAGAGATGAGGAATGTGTCAAAGAGATAATAATCTGACCATAGAGCAGACAACAGCTGAATGCCACCTATGGGTCTTCAATGCAGCGAGAAACTCTCGCACCTGGAGGCATCCTTCAGATGGCCCCTAAACAAATATGTATTAACATTTTCATATTTTGAGTTTACGATGTATCACATACATGCATGAATAATCTTAATACCATTATTGGTACATAACATAAATTTACAAATATCTTATATCACGTAGCAGGGTTAACGTTGTTGAAACTATCTCTAGCTGGCTACGTTTGCCTCCTCTCTGAATCCAAATACATTATATAACTGTAAATCAGGAAGTAAAGTGAAACAGTTATTATAAACAAGATGGACGCTTTCGAACCGTGTTTCAAGTATGTGATATCTTATTACGAATTTCAAATGTGTTCCTTATTTTCCTGTTTATCATACCTAGATCAAATGTCTTTCGATGTACTTGATAAAATATTTCATCATTCAAGATGATAGGCCTCTAGATTCATTGATACAAGTGGAATAGTGTTCGAAGAAAACATTCGCTTTATAAAAACTATTTAGAATAACCCCCATATCATATTGGAAATACGAATTATTCAGAATGACACTTACAATGGTACTTGTCTATCCCAAATTCATGTATTTAGTTTAAATGTTTAATGTTTTATTTGTAGTTCTTATCGGATTTTGTCAAATGTGTTGACTTCTTTTCTATTATATTTATGTGTTATGGTAAATAATATTAATCACCGCATTCATTTATTAGATTTTATTTTGTTCAACGTAATCAGTGCGATACGTTTGAAGTGAGATTCAAAACAAACCGGACATAGCTTTATAATATAGTTAATTGCTGCCTTACTTTGCTATTAATATATATTGAAATGTGCATTGTTATTAAGTGCAATATCAGTATTTAGTTCAAATGTAATCTTGGGTCAGTCCTAGTTCTATCTTATTCATTCAAATGACGTCATTTTTCATTTTTTGATTATCTGTTTTACAAATTCAAATGACGTCATCATTTTTTGTCATTCTTTACAATTTCAAATATGACATCACTTGGCGTTGAGGTTTAAACATATTCGGATGTGTCTACATATTGTGTTGCAAATGTCTGGTTATATAATGTATTTCAGTTGTTTCCTGTAATTAGTTAATATTTCAGTTCTATCATGTACAGCTTTTGTTTATTAATTTTATAAATTTACTGTTTGCAAAAGTATAAATTATTCTAAATGATAAGGATGTTCTGGTAACTAACAGAAAACCCTGGCCGTTTTTGGCACAACTTTTTTGATCTTTTGGTCCTCGATGCTGTTCGTCTTTGTGCTTGTTTCGGCTTTCAAACTTTTGTATCTGGGCATCACTAGTAGATCTTGTGTGGATAAAATGCACTTCTGGCGTATTAAAATTTTCAACTTGTTGCCTTTTGTTGGCTGTTGTTCGTGTGTTTCTTTGTCAATTGTATTCTCCAATTTATTTATATTGTAGTCCTGTAGTGTTGAGTTGTCATCTTAATGTTATATTTCACATGGCTATAAAAGGGGAGGTTTGGCATGCCACAAAACCAGGTTCAACCCGCCATTTTTTTCTTTAAAAATGTCCTGTACCAAGTCAGGAATATGGCCATTGTTATATTATTGTTCGTTTCTGTATGTGTTACATTTTAACGTTGCGTCGTTTGTTTTCTCTTATTTTTGAGTGTAAATTCACATTGCGATAAGACGTGTCACGGTACTTGTCTATCCCAAATTCATGTATTTGGTTTTGATGTTATATTTGTTATTCTCGTGGGATTTTGTCTGTTGCTTGGTCCGTTTCTGTGTGTGTTACATTGTAGTGTTGTGTCGTTGTTCTCCTCTTATATTTAATGCGTTTCCCTCAGTTTTAGTTTGTTACCCCGATTTTGTTTTTTGTCCATGGATTCATGAGTTTGAACATCGGTATACTACTGTTGCCTTTATTTACAGAACGACTTCAAACAAGGGTCTGAGACAAGCGTACTGTTTTCATTTTTACAATTGTGAACTCTCCAACTATTGCTGACAGCAATCACCAGGTGCTTAGATATATATGTTCAAACAAAAAACAACATCCATGACTGCGCTTTTTTTCCGAATGACAATATCATGAACATTGCAACAATGCACCGGAGAAAAAAGAGAAGAAAAAAAGCTCAATTTAATTTTTAACGACTTCCAGTTTAAGCTATAGATGTATAATTGTAAGGATTAAAATTTCTTTGTTTTTCTATTGTGGTTTATAATCGATGAACTAAATTATGGTTGGTTATTATGAATTAAGTACAAATTAGATTTATTCAAATCGATCAGTTACATCTACCGGGGTTAACAGATAAACTTAATCAAGAAAAATATCAGTTCGCATGGAGATGCAAATACTGGGTCTTTAGTTAGAATTAGCAACCCAATACTTTTAAGTATCATAAGTGTGATTTCAATTATTGTAGTTTGTTGTGATATTCATTCCCATTTCTTCCTGGTCTAGACCAATTAAATATTATGTGTGCTTAAAAGCTTTCAAGTGCCACTAATGGTTCCATTACAACCTAATCTATCCAGATGTATTTTGGGATAATTATTGAAACATTATTCGTAGTTACATAAAATGATGAAGATCAATTCTAATCCTCACAGAATCCAGCATCAATGTTACGTTTTCGTCGGTTTTAAACATCACAAACATATATTTCGTCTGCTTTTCGGTGTAAAAAAACGGAGAAGGTGGCATATATCACCTAATGCCGTATTTGGAACAACTTTTTGGAATTTGGGATCCTCAATACTCTTCAACTTTGTACTTGTTTGGCGTTATAGCTTTTTTTTATATGAGCGTGGTGGACGTTTCGTCCCCGAGGGTATCACCAGCCCAGTAGTCACTATTTACAAAACTTTGAATTTTTCGAAAAACTAAGGATGTTCGTATCCCAGGCATATATTACCTAAGCCGTATTTGGCACAACTTTTTGGAATTTTGGATTCTCAATGCTTTTCAACTTTGAGCTTGTTTGACTTTATAACTTTTTTATACGAACGTCACTGATGATTCTTATGTAGACGAAACGCGCGTCCGGCGTACTAAATTTTAATTCTGGTACCTTTGATAACTAAGTTATCCCGAGAGTACGCAGGTGCAAGCGAAGAATGTAATACTTCCACTCAGATGACAAATGGATTGAGGCCGTAGTGAATTCCTTTAATCTACGCAGGTTGTTAGGAAATCAAGCATTTTGATTGGTGTCGGAAAAGACTAATTTGTTCCAATGTAGAAGGACGTGTTTTTTTAGTTTGACATTATTTATTCGATTGTGTTAAAACAGTTCATATCTTTTGTTACTCTAGTACAGATCGCTATCTACAGTGAACATTTCGGATAAATTTAATCGGTCTCACCAGTTTCTTTATCTATGAATCGATCTTTAAGACGTATACCTGCTTTCTAAATTTGGTAACTTCTGTTGTGTATCCCCCTTTTTCCTAATTATAGACATCTGTTCTTCTGTAGATTAATAATATACAACTGGACCAAACCCTTATAGAGGCGCTCTACATGTACATTTTGATTTATGGGTTATGATTGGGTTCGAACCCACGTTTTTTTCATACACCATGAGAAACCTTTTAAAGCTCGCTTCTCGTTCTAGGCGTTGCTCATCGATGGACGGCTTTTGAATCTTCTATCATCTTCCGGATATGTCATTTTCTGTGTTTAATTTTTTCTAGTTTTTATTTTATGTCTGTTTTGTTTTAATTTATCAGTAGAGGGCTTGTCCATGCAAAAAGCAGGAAAGATGATTTTGTGTACGGCTTTCATAGCTTTACTTGTACCAATAACTGGTAATGTCTTATTAAATTGTCATGAAACGTTAATATTTTAATAATGAAATGGCTGTCATTACTGAAGCAAAAACTACTCCGCCATTCCGATGCAGTTTTTGACTGGGCTAATGATCGCCGCTCTATTACTATTTTTACTGTTAGAATCATGTTAGAACATGGTTTGTATTTCTTTGTTTTTTGGTAAACAGGATGAGTGAGAGGCGAAAGACACCAAAGTGATATCCCATCTCATCAAATGAAAACAATAGGCGAGTGACATTTTCAGAAAAGACGCTTAGTTAGTGACTTTAATGCACCCACCTAACACACAGCTGATTTTTTTATATGTTATAGTATAATATCTGAACTTCCTTTTTTGGTCGGTCGTAAAAATTCGTACAGTGCAATTTTTGTAAAAATTGAATTGAAATCGAGAAATATTTCCAAATTGAAAAATGACCCACAGTATTGAAGAGTGAAAAATTAACATGTAGATTTATTTTCTGTTGTCACAATGCAAAAATTATGTACGTTTAACATGTCAATGCACAAAAAGATACTTTTCAAAAATAAAAGAAGTAATTTTTGCGAAAAAAAAAAAGAAGCTTTTTGTAACAATTTTGGAATTTTTTTTTATAAAAATGGTGCCAATTTTCATTTTTTTTTTTCATTTCTTAGATATTTTCGGCTTGAAACCCAAATATATGATGTTCGTATTATTCAAAAGTTCATTACTTGTTTGATACATATCATCATCACTATATTATTCTGGATTTTATACATTTTTACACACTCCCCCTTTTCATTCAAATTTCCGAAATCGCTTTCTCTGGTAATTTCCCTCAAGTTAACGGACCTAAACGCTTCGGAAAAGAGTATTATAAACCATGAAGGCATTTTTTTTTGGTACAATATTATGCACAGTATATAAAAAAAAATTAAAAGGACCATAGAAGCTGAAATGTCAACGTTTTTTTTTCTTGGTAGAAAACCAATATCTTATTGTTCTTAGTCAATTTGCACTTACAAAAAGTAGAGATTATGAATAACTATTGAAAAACACTTCTTTCTCAATTGGATCAATGCACATTTAAGTTGTGCAACTAAAAGTACGCAAAAATGTGTCAAATCTGATATTTTTTACCCATGAACTTGAACGTGAGATATGTCCACCTTTTAAATTTCCTACTGTTTTAATCATCGCATACGGTAGACTTATTAATGGTGCAAATTTGATCAATATTTTAGAGAAAGCATAGCGTATGTGCTAGGGCCACGCCAAGAGCCTGTATGTTGACATACTATAAATACTTTAATATATTGGGATAATTATTCATTCAGTTGACAATTTTGAATTCTTCGTATAGATATTTGAAATACAATAAATGTTCTACCTCAGGGGGTATATATTACCTAAGCCGTATTTTAAATAGGATTACGTGTTTTTAAATATTCTTCGAAGTTTTACTTGGTTAGAGCGTCACCAATGAGTCTTCTGTCGGCGAAACGCGTGTCTAACGTAAACAATCGATCATATGCCTAATATCTTTCAAATTGATTTGTTATTCATTATGGTTGTCTTTAGTTGCTTTTTATGATTTTTGCTTTTGTTTGTAGTTTTGAGCATGAATCAAGCTTTTGGGTATCTAATTTTAATTGTTTAAGAACCTTTGTAGCTTATTATACAGTGTTGGCTATTGCTTCTTGTTTTAGGCCATATGATAAGCTTTAGTTGTTTACCTCAAAACATTTAGTCTCTGGTATACAGAGATCAAAGTGTCCTTTTAATCATACTTATCAAAGGTACCGGGCTTATAATATAATATCATCAGGCTTTTTATTCTAAGTACGGATTAACAATTTAAGAGGAGTAATGTCAGAGGATCAACGATGACCTGAAACTTCGTTGCATTCTAGACATGGAACAACTGTAGGCTGTTTACGAGTTCTATAACCAGTTGAACTTATGGTTGGCGATGCACCATGTTTATTGTGCATGTATAGTTTCTTTTATTAAATATATGTACCTTTACCAGCAGTTCATGCTCTTACAGGTTCTATAGCTCATCATTTATCTTTGTTCCTAAGAAAACTCTCTTTTAACGCTATCGAAATCATCAATAGATGACGGGTTTATCACAAATTAAACAAAATTCATATTGACACGTAGATCGGTGCTGCAAGAAAACTTTAAAGTGTCTAAAAGTATGTTTAAGTCTAAGCAAGACGATTTGAGCAAGCTACATAATATCAGACTTCCAACCAAAAAGATTGCCATCGTGTCACGCCTACCACAGAGTGCATCATCATTCAAACTATATGTTCTGAAAGCTGGCAAACAAAGACATGGCGTCATAATATACAAATACGGCAGTAGGTTTATTTAAATATGAATACGGATGACAAAGGTGGTCTTTATATGTCATACTTTCTTCAGGATTTGATAAATTTGTTCTTGTGAAGGAAAAATATATGATTTAGGGAAATTGTAAATGTACTAAAATCATTGTAAGCATCTGTTACACAGAATTATATTAGTAACAGCGAAGTATCAGGAATCGTTCCAGTTTAGCAGAGGTTTCACAGTCGCAGTTTTAAAATATAAATTTCGACTTTCTTATATTGTTAAAAATCACAAAACAAAAAATTGCATTATTTGTTATAAATTAGATTTATTTCGTATAGTAAAGAAATAGATTATTCACAAAAACTCCTCCAGAATGACAAAAAAAAACTATATATAGATTAAGCCGAACTATATCCCGCAAATTCATATTAGTTGATAAATATCTATATATATCTAAGTTTTAAATACTGGTAAGACATTAATTCTTGCATTTTTAACTGCAAAACTTTTGACTGCACAAACGTGAGTGAAAATAAATGCAGTCCTAATAAAAGAAACACGTTAAGAAATTAAAGTGTTTGTAAAGTATGCAATCCCAAATGTCAAAATGTAGGGCACCTCGGGACCTAACTTTAGTTAATAAATCACCGCATTCTAATTTTGCATTTTGGGTCAGTTTCACTACAAATCTTTCGACTAAAGCTGGTTGTAAGTCATGAATAGTTCAGATTACTTACGGTTAATCTTGTCTTAAGTTTTTTTGTGAAACCGACTTTTGTATCTGAAGTTTGGTAAACCTTATATTAGTTTTGCATCTATATATATCGCGGACAGAATTCCGTTATGATTGGATCCATATCATAGTGACTTGTTTTTAGTTGATGATGGTTTGACCATACCCTATTATATGATGTGTATGCATACTTAGTTTGGAAAATCCAGGTTCAACGGTCCAAAAGATATGGACCGGACACAAACCAGACAATGACGAATCAAACAATGTTTGAAAACTTGACGGCTCAAATGTCAATGCCAATGTCAAAATGAACTGATTTAATCTATGAAGAACCACGTGCCATCCCATAATACATCTCTAAACTAAGTGTGTTTAACATCAGTTCTTTAGTTCAAGGCAATGCATTTTATATTTGAAATCATTGGTTATTGGATGAACTGTATACATGTATAAGTTACCTGATTTAATTCGACACGGGCCGCAAACAAGTGGCGACTGACGGACAAACAGACTTAAAATATGATTCGTATATCCTCTTTAACTTTGCTTGTGGTTGTATTAAACATGTAAGATAGTGATTTCCGATCTTGACATGGTTTGTAGGCTGTTAATAAACATGACACTATTGTCACTGTTGATGTGACAAAGACGTCTACTTTTTACTCTCTTTATTGCGTTGTTTTCTCTCCCTTTTACTCGTCCAACTTACAAATATTTCATCATATTTTTTTATTTTGCATGGCACACCATCAAATATAGTAAATATTAACACATTTAAGGTCAAATATTTGTTATTATACGTCGTTTTTGTAGAAAGTACCGTTTTACCTATAGCAGAGTGAAAACGTCAAAATGACGTCAATTATCGCCAAACCATATATGCAACTAAGAATCAGAGAGACGTTATCATAGTATCGTGTAAAGTAAAATTTGAATTAGCTATATTACTAGCTGCTTAAAAAAAGACAATAATACTACACTAGTGTTAATCTTTTAATTTTTTGTGAATGACCTTTAATCCCAATTTAGAAAAAATTGCACCATATTTCACTTTTACGACCGGGAAAAATGGAATCTACACAGTTTTTCTGTTCGAATGATATACAATATAGCTGTGTGTTAGATAGGTGCATTAAAAATATTTTTTAGGTCTGAATGTCACTCGCCTACAAGATGACTTTGAAATGATGAACATCAATTAACGCCGTTCCTTTAATTTTTGTGAGTTGTATTTCTGTGCATGTACCGATTTTGTGTCATGGATGGATATCCTTTGTTTTTTCTAGGACATAGCCACGGGGAAGAAACAAGAAACGACGAAAAGACAAACAAAAGTGCATTACAAACAACATAGAAAACATAAGCAACACAAACAAAACTGGGAGAGATTTTAGGTACTCTGAACATATATATAATCATTATCATAACATTTTCCCAAATTTCATGTCAAAACACTACACAAAACATAACTGGAAAGATTTCCCCTTGAACATATATTAAACAAAATCATAATTGCATTTTCACAGTTTAACGTTAAAATGTAATACATAATACATGTAATACATATAAAAATTCTTAATATGAAGAAAAACAAAACTATACATATAGAACAAAACTATTAATATTGCATTTTTTATTTTCACGTTAAAACATACATTGTTATACATAATGACATATCTCTTTGAACAGTTTAAACAAATATTTTAGACGTAAAATCTTTTTTTTTTGTGTGGAAGGAATTTCCAACATTAAAATATTTACTACATCTTCATTTTCAATTGTGGTAATTAATGATGGCGTCTATAAGAATTCTTTATCCAATTCCTTGTTTACATTCTTCTCCATCCTGTATAGTAAAAATAAAAAAGAAAGATATGTAAACATGTAGCTGTCATTCCTAAATTATGAATTACTTTTACTAACGTTTTTAAAATTTATTTAGATGACACAAACAACGATTCGAGGAAAAGTCACACTAGACAGGAAAAAAGAAGAAATAATGATAGGAGAAAACCACCGTTCACATTACATTTGCAAATTTCCGTTGACACGCCCTTTTTTTTTTAAATATGTCTTATAAGAAATACTGATATCTTATATTTTTCCAAACATTTAGCTAAATCTTATTACAGTGATAGGAATATGTTGAAAAGTACGATATCTATGCAAATTTGAAGAAAATAATCAAATCGAAAACAAATCAAGCTTATGTTGAAAGTATCGTGAAAAAACCTGTATTTTTTTTTTAATTATCTGCTTAATTTAATAGACTTATTGATGGTGCACAGTTAATGTTTTTGACACGTCGGGATTTGAAATTGGTGTAATATCTTTAATCGAAATTGGTTTAATACTAGTATCTTTAATCAAATTTTTTTTTTAATATCTTTAATCGGAATTGGATTATAAGCATAGTGCATAGAGATACTCTTATCCTGAAACATTACCATGACCATAAGTGATCAGGAGAAAATGTTTTATTAATATGCCAGCATCCACATAGATACAAATAAAGGCAACAGTAGTATACCGATGTTCAAACTCATAAATCCATGGACAAAAAACAAAATCGGGGTAACAAACTAAAACTGAGGGAAACGCATTAAATATAAGAGAAGAACAACGACACAACACTACAATGTAACACACACAGAAACGGACCAAGCAACAGACAAAATCCCACGAGAATAACAAATATAACATCAAAACCAAATACATGAATTTGGGATAGACAAGTACCGTGACACGTCTTATCGCAATGTGAATTTACACTCAAAAATAAGAGAAAACAAACGACGCAACGTTAAAATGTAACAAATACAGAAACGAACTATAATATGACAATGGCCATATTCCTGACTTGGTACAGGACATTTTTAAAGAAAAAAATGGCGGGTTGAACCTGGTTTTGTGGCATGCCAAACCTCCCCTTTTATAGCCATGTGAAATATAACATTAAGATGACAACTCAACACCACAGGACTACAATATAAATAAATTGGAGAATACAATTGACAAAGAAACACACGAACAACAGCCAACAAAAGGCAACAAGTTGAAAATTTTAATACGCCAGAAGTGCATTTTATCCACACAAGATCTACTAGTGATGCCCAGATACAAAAGTTTGAAAGCCGAAACAAGCACAAAGTCGAACAGCATCGAGGACCAAAAGATCAAAAAAGTTGTGCCAAAAACGGCCAGGGTTTTCTGTTAGTTACCAGTTATTATATAAAATAATTCATGGAAATTATACACCAGACGTATGTCGTGTTAAATGTCACCCTGTTTTTAAGAAAAGAGTCATTTCCTTATACCGAGAAATCTGTCTTTCTTCGTACAAATGCTAACATTCGTCTGAAATTTCCCACAATGCAACTCGTTGATATAAGACAATATCGCTCGTTGATATAAGAAAAGTTTTTATCGAATCGCTTCTTCCAAAGACTGTATATTGCTTAAGTGAACGCAGATATTTTCGTATGCGGGAGAGGTGTAACATATTTTTACTTCTTTTTATTTGTTCGAGAAGGAGCACTACGGAATTCTAAAAAAAAAACAATTCTCGAGTAACATATTTTTGCTGCTTTTTTTTGTTCCAGAAAGAGCGGTACAAACAATGACATATACAATTCTAAAAAAAAATTTTGTCGAGTAACATATTTTTACTGCTTTTTTCTGTTCCAGAAAGAGCGCTACGAACAATGAAATATAAGAGTAACATATTGCATTTTTTTTTTATATCTCTGATGAATAAAAATGTATTTCAATGTTTAATGTTATCAGTATATAGTTTGTATCGTGTTTTTGTCAAACACTGATTTGTCAAAGCAATGACCTCTCAGCTTGTATTCTTAGAGTACAAGTGCTACGTATATCTGGGCGTTTCAAATAAAAACCTCTAGAACAAACCGATGAAGTTATTACAATTAAAATAAGCTAATGGACATCTTGCAAAAATCAAATTCTTTATTCTTTTGTATGATCATTTTTTTTTTATTCTTCAACAGGATTCATCATTATTTTCTAAGTACTTGATTAATTCATTTATGAGAACATAATATATTGATGCGTGTTGAAGGTCGTACTTTGACTCATAATTGATAACTTTTTATAGATCGTGACTTGGATGGAGAGGTGTATCATTGAAATTCGTACCACCTCTTCCTATGTATATTAATATTGATGCAGTTTTCTGTTTTGAATATGTCCTGCTGACACGATTATTCCATTGTTTGAAAAAATGAATTGGGATCAGATAATTCCTAGTTCCTGTAATACACAGTTTTGCTGATGCTTTTGTATATCGTAAATATTTGCAATCAATTGGTAAAAATCATTCAGTATTTAGAAATCTTTATTTAAGAGACTGTTTCTACAGAACTTAATTTGCATTTTATATTTACGTTCTGGTAATCAGTATGGTAAGTGTAACATTATTAGGTCTTTCCACTTTTCTGTGGAAAGACCTATTGTATTTGTTCTGATTATTTTTTTTTCCGCCACATTTTGTTCTTGCGATAAATGTTTGTTTCGCAATATGTCGCTTAGATATTTCTTATATTGTATCGTATAGTTTATGCGCTTTTAAATTTCACCCTGCTAAGCCGAACCATTTTCTTTGTAAGAGTTATTACACTATTTACTGTTTATCATCAGAGTGCATCTCCTTCGTAACAAAAAAAAGATAACTACAAAATTCTTTTTACAAATTGTTCGTTACATCCTCAGGAATTTTTGGCTGATTTGGATCGAAGCGATTCGATGAAATTTTATAGGAGTTATCTACCTTTACAAAATAAATTTGTCGGTATGTGTTTTCAACTCATCAACTATTAACCATATTACCCTGTAATGTTTTTATTTGAGGCCCATAGGTCTTAACTTAGAAAATGAGGTCAAGGTCAAAGGTCAAGGTCAAGTTCTAAATTTTGATTTTGCCTTGTTTTGAAATTTTCTCGGACAGTTTTAAAGATATACATTAATCAAAGTGCTGGATAGCACCTCTGGAAAGTTTGCAACTATATATGTGTATTATTTCAAATAGGTCATGTAGGTTATAGACGTGTATTATTTCAAATATGTATTTAATCACAGTTTTGATTTTTCAAACTAAACTATTGTCTTGCCAGCAATTTCCAAAATTCACTTTTTAGGCCCCATTTATGGGCATTATGTTTTCTGGTCTGTGCGTCCGTTCGTCCGTCCGTCCATTCATCTGTCTGTCCCATTCAGGTTAAAGTTTTTGGTCGAGGTAGTTTTTGATGAAGTTGAAGTCCAATCAATTTGAAACTTAGTACACACTAGAACACACCCGTGATATCGTGGGTCTGTGACTGAATTAAAGTATACTAGAACACACCCGCGAAATCGCGGGCATAATCAGCTTGTGAACGGTTGAAGGATTATGTATATAAAAGATAATTATGTATCCTGGAGAATTTCAGAAAAGCCAGTATCAAAAGCCCTCTCCCTTTTTCCAAAGTTCGATATTTGTTTCCTTTCTGTTAAATTCAACTATTTTCGTGTTTCTGGCCTCAGACCACAATTATTCTTTTCCTTTGCTACAATGCATCTTTTGGTAAAAGTCAAATTAAATTAAAAATTTGCACCGCTTCAAACATGAAATAAATGTAACTACTTATATTATTAGTCTAATAAAATATGCTTCTAGGAAAATCAGATCCATCAGTGCGTTTTCTTTTGAGAGCCTTATTAACATGCCAATGGTAGGATACGAATCTTGTATAAATGACTAAGGCCGACTAAGGCTAATTTGAGGGATGGTCGGAGAGGTCCTGATCCCGAAATCCGGGTCTTAAAAACATGAAATCCCGAGATGCAGAATTGAAAGAAATTCATATCCCGAAATACCAAAATCGAAAAATATATTCCCGGATCCCGTATTGATCAATCCCCAGATCCCGAGCTTAAAAACAACCGATCCAGAAGTCCCGAAAAAGGTCTTGCCTCCCTCTAGTCTCTATCCTACTTTCATTTTCGCCAAATTATTACTTTCACTTTCAACAATAAATTTTTATGCTCATTTATGTGCATTATGTTTTCTAGTCTGTACATCCGTGCGTTCGTTCGTTCGTTCGTGACGTCCGTCCGTCTGTCCCGCTTCAGGTTAAAGTTTTGGTCGAGGTAGTTTTTGATGAAGTTGAAGTCCAATCAACTCGAAACTTAGTAAATACAGTGCTGAGGTGGCATCATTGTACTATGGACACATTCTTGTTTCCACATGTTTTACTTATTTTGATATACATGCAACTGGTATGACCCCTTAAATAGTAAACATTTCAAAGAAAACAGTAGACAGAATACAGAGAGGATCTATATATTCATGTAGCATAATCGTAGTTTACATGTAGATAAAATGCGTAAAATAATTGTCCTCTCTAAGGAGGTATAGTAGTTGTGGTTCTAGCGATCTAAACACCATGATATGGAGAACGCTCTGATTGGCTTATTTATTTTTCGATTTTTGTTATCTATCATACGATTGGTTGTTTTAAACCGGAAGTCTTATCTATGACTAAAAGTCACTCTGATGACGGAATCAATATCCGGACTCCTTTTTTGTCGTTTTTCTCCAAAAATAACTCAATCTGAATAATCATAAGAATGGATGACAAATGCGACTATGCATGTTACGTATAGAACACAGAGGCATGGTGATTAATAACTCGTGGAAGGAAGAGAAGCGACACACAAAATGAGGTCTTCTCGTTTAATAGTATAGATAACTATGCGTAAGCCTTATTTTAGTATTGGGATTGTCATCTGATAAAGTCATGCAGTATATAAGATGCACAGTTTTCTCTGCTTTCAAAATCTTTCTGTTTGAATCCGTCAACCTGGATCTTATCAATTATTGGTAATATTAATTACTGCTGACAAATAGGGCCTCGTTATTTTAGTATTACAGATGTTCCCTATGATTTAATCTTTCTAAATTAAATGCCAAATTACAGTGTTTACTCCATTTACACGGTCCACTGAACATAGAAAATGATAGTGCAGATGGGGCATGCGTGTACTATGGACACATTCTTGTTTATACTTCTAAATCTTAAGACTGTTTTAATTTCACCTGATAAATGTATAACCGAAGAAAGCTACAAGTCAAACTTATATATAAAGGTATATATACTTGATAGAGTATACTGAAAATTTCACCCCTTTACACCTAGAATGGTAAAAGTGACGCCAACAAAATTCAAGCTTGACTTGTGTTTTGTGGTTATAAGCATTGCGTATAAGTTTCATAAAATTTGGTTAGGGCAAACTAAAGAAAGAAAACAGAAATCAAGTTTGGGATGTATGGATGTACGTACAAGTAAGGGACGTACATACTTATAGAAAAAAACAAGGATACAACTCATTATGGTGGGGGCATAACAATAGTAGTGACCTCAGGAATAAAAAGTTTATATACACTAGATTCATACAATGTTGATCTGAGGTGCTTATAACCCTACAACACGTTTTAGTTTCTGCTGTGTAATCACCATTGAGGCAATGTTATTTGAATTTTTTGTTTTGAGCCATTTATTTGATATACTAGTAATCATTGCATCAGTCTTAGGACGACACATTGTTAATTATACATGTAGGTCAATCTTAAAGAATTTTACTGCCCCAGGAATAAAGTGTGAGGATAAAAAGTTCTGGATCCGCTACTGCATTGTTAAGCACTAAGAAAGTCAGTTTGCTAGTACAATGTACATGGCCCGTGACAAATGTTATTAAATCATTTTTTACAGCACTTGTCTTTAGCTTGATCTCGGTCTTGATACACTGAACTATAATATTCTAAGAAGTAGATGATGACTCGGTTGCTTTTAAATTGTACTGATGCTATGATACTTATTGTCATTAAAACGTCTTTTCTGATGTCTGTTGTCAGTTTGATGCACTTGAGCATCTGAACAAGTGAAGGTCCTCATATCCACATTGGAATGTGAAACAGTTAGTATTCAAATAACAGAAGTTCTCAGTATATCTAACATAATAATATATATGTTCCTGATGTTTGGCATCAAAACTTTCAGATCGATGTCAGTTTTGACAAAAACAATGCACTTTTCTATTAAAGCCGGTATTTACCTTATTTACATGTTTTTGGCGTGAGACATAAGCCATATAATTATCGATTATTTTATATTCTATCACCTGTGTATTGTTTTAAAATAAATCAAACCATTATCACTTGTCAATTATCCGACAACTTGGTCAAATATCAACTTGTTCTCGCATACCGGACTCTTTCGATATTCTCGGGCTTTTACTTATTCAATAATAAACAGTTGTGAATATCGTACATAGTAAAAAATAGTGCGGGAAAATGTTCATTCATGAAATATTCATGAATGAAACGCTGCCTCGCCGTAGATTTCTTTTGATTTTCTTCAGCCAATGGCCGATCCGCAAAGTAGTTTTGTGATACTTATTTGCAAAATTAAGTTAAATTCATCTGAATTGTCGGTAAACATTTATTCCTTTTTTATTCAAGCTGTAATCTTTTCAGGCAAAAGAGTAGCAACTCAAAATATCCAAGAACCAGAATTCGAACACTAGTACTACATTATCTTGGAGCAGAACATTGCGATAGTCTGTCTCACTGGAAGTTGAGGCCGACGCCTATGGAAAGTAGCTATAGCAAGCTATAGCAAACTTTCCAAAAAACAAGCGCAAAATGTTTGCTTTATTGTAATGAAGATATGTTACATTTGATCTGATACTATTAAAGTGCATCTTATAGGAGTAAGTGCCCCTGAAATGTCTCAATATATAGTTATTTGATTATAACTTCAACTAAGTTCATTATAAAGCCATATGACCTTGTACAAAAGGTTAGGTGACATATGACCTTGAAAAATAACAACGGGAAGTGACCTTGAGAAAACCGGAAGTAGCTATTTTTGCACTTTTTTCATATCAAAGTACTCAGAATCCATATATTTTGTAATTTAAATACATTTACTAATCACTATACTCTAGAAGTGACTTTCTATAAACCGGAAGTGGTCAATTATATCCCGGTTTACAGGCAAAAGTATATAGAAACTATATATTTTTGGAATCAGTGTGAAAGAAGCTATCATATGAAACCAAAAGTAACATTTACTTAACCGCAAGTAGCATATTATCTACTTTAGTTCACTCTAAATATATCAAAACCATTATTTATCGCATCAGTCTGAAGAAACTAGCTTCTTTTCAAAGTTTCTTTGATGTAAAAAGGCCTTCAATTGTTCTCTGAACAATTGGTTTTTAATTATCGTTTGCATTGTGAATAAACTGAAATTATTTTTATTTAGAAATGGATTCTTGATATTAGTCTACTGTAAGAAAATCGTTGTAACTTGAGCAGCTGTTGATTTCTATAAATGAATCTGTAAATTTCTGCCAACATTTCTTTAAATTTCAATGTAATTTTATCAAAATATATGGCAAGTTTATATGAAATTGGAGTAAATATCAGAAGTGTTATTAAAGAACAAAACATGCTTTCAAGGCAAATTCGTGTATCAGAAGAGCTCAATCCCACGACGAAACATTGGTAAGGCAAATTCCTTTAGTAAACTGTAAACAAAATAAAACACTTGGTTATATATACTTTACAAATCCTTGGTTATACAAAACTTTTTATATAGATGATACAATTTATCACATTAAACAAAGTCCCATTATAGTGAATACTAGTTTTAATGATTTTTCATTCATGCTTTTCATATTCTTATTTTCATATTGTCTGTCAAAGACTATTTTCATATGTGTAAAAGATTTGTAATCAGCAAGTAATCATAAAGTAATCTTAAAGTAATCATGATTACACCTGTTTTTTGCAATATAATCGATTACATTACGATTTCTTGTAATCATAAATGGCATGATTACTGATTACATAGGATTACACTGCAAAATGTAATCGATTACAGCTGGTTACGATTACTGATTACGATTACCCCATGCCTGGAATCCACCAATTGTTACATCCGGAAATGTCCGGAATATGTTTTCTATTCGTTTGATGTGTAATATTATCATTTTAGATGCATTCCAAGCTGACCAGATATTTTTTGAGGACCACAATTAATGGTATATGCCCAAAATATGCAGTGATGATTTCAGATGAGATTTGGACAAAGTTTTAGTTGCCTGAAAAAGGACATCAAATGTTTGTCAAATATCACAACAGAAGTTGTACTGACTACAGCTCTCCATAAGGTCCAGACGCCCTTATATTTGTAAATATATGTACATGTATAACATATAGAGGCAAAACAAAGATACAAAAGCAACTATACAATTAAATTAAAACAACGGGGGAAGGTTCGAGTTTCAACCATGTTTAACTCCACCACAATTAAGGAGCGCATAATTCAGTTGCTGTTGCTTAATGCTATTAATCTTTTCTTTTCGTTAATTGTTTTGTATATAAATCAGGTCTTCATTTTTCTTGTTTGACACTTTTAATTTCAGGGCCTTCAATAGCTTACTATGCGGTACAAAATTTGCTCTTTGGCCATAATATTACATTTTCTTATTTTTGTAGATCGTATAAATCATATACAGGTTATCACGGTTACTGGTAATGATAAATAACCATATGATATTTTTCTTTTTATTTGAAATCAATTGCACACAACAACAGCACTTTTTTTAACATGTACATGATATATATATAATAATAATAAATTGCAGTGCTGCACATACTTTAAAAGACATGATAAATCAACACACATACATCACAGTACCCTATCACACATTTCAAATATATAGTTAATAAACAATGCAAAGGAGTAAGGGTACCAAGACACAGTTTCAGCCTGAAAAATAACCTTTTTGATAACTATTTCAAATTTGCCTGTTATGTTTAGAAATGACTAAAAAATATAATGACATAACATTATAAATCTGATGATATCATTAGCTGCTCAAATTTCATGAAAATGAAGAAAACTGCAGAACTTATGCAGTTTCATTCCTTATTTCCATAGAACTGGAAGCATCATGCACAGCGTAGAAAAAAAACTATTCAAAAATGAGAAGATTTATTATAACTATTGACATATTACTACCAAATATAAAATTGATTCTTGGGTTTTTGCACATACTTTGTAAATCTATTTTAGTTGGTGTTAAACTGGGAAAATGAAACATTTTTACAAAATATACAATTTCGTCATGTTTCTATTTTGTCAGTATAACTCGTTAAATTGCTCTTTATTTTATAAAATTGTTGTACCTTAGTGTAGTTAGGGAATAATTACTTAAATTTGCACAAACATTTGAGCTAGGTATTGGCCTTACTGTCCCTACTCTTTTCTTCGATTGAGCCATGATTAAATACAATGTATTACTATTTGTCCAACATAACTGGCAATCACAGACCATGGCATTCCAGTAAATTTTACATAATAATAGAAAATGTCTGATGCAACAATACAAAAGTCATTGTTGTATGACATCATGATCAATAGTTCAGGTCTCCCAGAATGGCGAGTCAAGTAGCAATTATTTGAAATCTTTCACGACTATAACAAAAATAACAATCACGTAAAACATGTACATACTAGCTTTTCTCTCTTTGTCTTTATCTAACCCTGAGATTTAAAAATGTATGTTCCTAAGGAGTTTTCATTCCACATTGGCAACTGGTAAAGTGGGGCATCAATCCAGGAAAAAAATCAATTTAGTTTAACGAAAAAACTTCATTGTATCTCATGGATTAGTGAATAGTGAATTCAGGTTCAAAATTGTATTTAGAATATAATTGAAAACATCCATTTTATAATGAACATGTGAACCAAGTTTCAGGTTGTTCATGTTGTTTATAGTTTAACTCTGTGGCCAAAACTTGAATATATGGACAGAAATGGAGATTGAAGAACACACAGATTTGGGAGCCACAGTGGATTTGACATGTATTTATTTTAATTATATAAGTAAAATAGTTAAATTCTCTTGTTATTTATTGATATTTTATTGAAAACACTGTTTAACCACTGCTTATAGTGTTAAATTGTGCGTTTTTCATACTCTTTTCTACTTTTCATAAAAGAATACTGTAATTTTATTGATAACGGAAATCTCTTGGTCTTTTAGATTCAAAATACTGCTCATTTACAAATCTCTGGATCTCTAAGGAGCAATTTTTGTAGGCCTTGTGCTGGTTACCATTGTACATAACATGTGTGCGTAGTAATTCTTATTTTTATAGATTTAAATGTTATAAGAAGGTTGAACTCTATAAAAAAAAAAGCATTAGAAAACCAGAAAAAAAATGTTTTTACATATTTTGAAATGTCAAAACTTGAGAATAAAAGTGGATAAATCATTTTTAAGACTATCAAGGGAGACAATTCAAACCTTGAAAAGATAATTAATATCTTTCAAATTGCTTGTACAATTGCAAGTTAATATTATTCTAGTAAATAAACATGACTTGTGAAAATATTACCTCTGACTTCACTATAGACTATCATAGGCAGGCAATACAAGAAAAAAAAATATTGCCTAATTTGGGATCTTTATTCTGATTCATTAAAAAATTATTAACAGGAATTTCATCAGCAAATAATGCTAAAAATAAAGGTTCTTCTAACTTGATATAAAGACAAACCTGTTCACTAAAAGAGACGTCAGTTTTCAAAAGAAAAAAAAAGAAAATATACCAGCAATACCTGTGCTTTGCCAATGTATCATAAGGACTATTGTTTGAGACTATATGTTCAAGAATCACTTTTTAACTGAGATAATATTATCAAGAAATGCATTTTACTTTCTTGACAAGTCTAGATGTTGTTTTTTAGTTTCACATCTTCCTCTATCAATATTTATAAACAATAACATTTTTTTATGTAGGATAGAGAAATGAACTAAACTATCAAATGAAGGGAAGTTACTCTGAAAAAATTTATTAGCCTTACATGCCTGTACAAATTAATGCTTTTTATTCTCATGTCTCAGTTACACAATCATTTATGTAAATTTGTGCTACTATGGATTCATCACTATTTGTTGGATACCGATTTTTTGTGGATTTCGTGGGAACAGTTGAAGAAAGAAATTAAATGTTCAATGTATGAACAATTTTCTTAAAGCTTGTATTACCAATGTTATTTCAACTGATCGGGCAGAGCTTACATTTTAATTTACACAAGGACAGTCTATTTGAAGATGTGTGTGATAAGGATAATTGCCATTATAATATTACTGATTTCTAATCACCTATCAGTGTCACCAAAGGAACTTATAAAAGAATTACTGGATACCTCATTGATGAGTTTATCCTAAAACACCTATCTATAGATGGACAGGTTTAGTATGAGAGAACCGGTTAAACTCTGCCCAGTCAAGTGAAATAAATCGAGTAATATGCAGACTTTATCATACTACAAAATTAAATATCCACGAACATGTAAGTTTTCCCTCATCCATGAAAATTGGTATCAACGAAAAATAAATATATTCACCATGTTCACAGTATTCCATTATGAAAGTTGTTGGAGGGTAGGATGTTTATTTTCATGGAGACATAGGTTATTGATGGTTGTATGTACAAAAGATGTATGCAAAATAACTTAAATATAATAAAGAAGATGTACAATGTAGTATAATTGCCAATGAGACATCTCTCCACAAGAGACCAAAATGACACAGAAATTAACAACTATAGGTCACAGTACGGCCTTCAACAATGAGCAAAGCCCATACTGCATAGTATAGTTTGATTGTATGGAAACTTGAAAGTATATTCCTACCATCACACTTTTAATTTAATGGCATAGATCTATCAATCAAAATAGTGTTTATGGTTAAAAAAATCAGGACATTGGTGATGCACATTTTTGTATATGCTGTTGAAATGAGAAGCAAACAAAAATTAAATGAAAAATGCTATGATCTTTGGATTTTTCTTGACATTCAAATGTGTATTCTGCAACCTTTATATCAAAGCTCAATTTGTCTCTTACTATCTGTTGTCTTTCTAAAACATTGCTGTCTTATAAAGATAATTACATAGAATGGAAGAGACATGATACATCCACACCAATGTTCAAAATTATATGTGAAATCCAGCAGTCCTTATGTGTTATTTTTTCAGAAATCTGGCGTTTTCCATCTATGTGATTTTCATTTAATTAACATTCAGGAAAAATTCAGGCTTTACGCCTAACCACTGACTCTGAATTGCTATCGTACATTATCATCATATTTTAAAATCACATTTCATATGTGTCACATATCATTAACTGATACAGTTCAATATATTCATTTGCAGAATTGCAAGAAATTACTCAAATCACAAGAATTAAAATAAATAGACCTAGATTTTTGAACTCTCTGTATCATCCTGTGTCCGTTTTGTCTAATAAACATATATGCAGAAAATTGTCTGGGTAACTAAAATTCTGCGACAACCACAATACTGGAGTATTTAATGTCATTTCTATGCCGTGTGTAACTACTCTCTTTGTAAATTTATCTGAAACAGAAACAAAATGTTAAACTAATTAATCAACCAACAATCATAACTAATAAATGTTTATCCAAATTGTAATTTTTGGTAAAGTAACCTATGGACATTGGTCCTTAGCTCATTGTTGAGGGCTGCTATACAGTGACCCCACCAAAATAGGTATTGACATCCATGTGTTTAAGTCTCATTGGTAAACATACCATATCTGCTTAGTATAATATCTAATTTATATTCCAACAGAAACATTCAAAACTGAATAAAATAAGAAGGTGGTCTTTCTGTTCATTTCTTAGATGATTTGTGATGATTCATTCTATAAAATAAGTGCAATCCATTGTTTTGTTAATAAACGTAGAAAAAAAACCAAAATGTTTTTCAGTTATAAGAGATGATGAGAACACCTCTTACATGTCTAATGTAAATGTAAATTACTACTTTAATTTGATATTTTAAACCAATTATATCATATATCATGCCTCATTGCATTCGTAATTTTCCTGTTTTTTTTTTAATCAAAAGTTTTGCTGATTTCTTTTTAGAAATTATGGTATGTGTTACAATTTCAAAACTTATTTTTGCTTATTTTTTTTAATAAACCATAATATCCTATATATATATATATGCTACCTCAACTTCTGAAAGAACTATATTTGTGTGCATAGTTTGATCAATATAATTCTTTCTTACCTTCATCCCACAAATGTGGGACACATTCGTGTAGTAACTCTCCTAAATTTTGTTCTTCTCCTTCTGTATTGCATGGTTTAAATATTTTTTGAATATTTGGTATATCAATCTAAAAAGAAACAAATTAGAGAATCTGGCTTAAGGGAGATTGGTTATTGATTGGCGTTCATCCAGTAGCACATACATCTATGATACTAGAAGTTTGAAGTACAAAACATTATAACTGCAGAAAAGTAACATGATATTTTTTGAACATTAAAATAAGGGAGAAAACTCTGACAAGATATCTATTCAAATGATTGATGCATGCTTGGTATCTAGGCCAGGGGTTCTACACAAATTCTACTGGTCTCGGACCACCGGACCAGCATTAATTTCGACCCCTGCATGCTGAGCCAGATCAGCAATGTGTTTTCTTAATGTGGTACATAACACTACAGGGAGATAACTTTGTAAAAATCAATGTTTAATCACACTCTATTTTTAAGGAAACATTAATCTTCTCAATGATCAAAATTTGTGTGTGTCAAACTGCTATACTTCCAATGAAATTTTTTGTTGATAGTTCAATATGTTCAAAGATTGTGAAATTATTATATTATTGTCAACATTTTATGAAAATTCAAAAGTCAAATTAATTTTAGTCAAGGTGTTTGGTATGTACCACCTTAACACCAGAAAGAGTAAATTTTACTTATATCATCTTATATATATATATTGTATACCTATTGTTTGTTTACTTACCTGATATATTCTAAAAGGAATGTATTTGAACATGTCGTCACCTGATGATTCCATTAATTTTTTATTAACTGACCAAAATTGGTCATATCTGTCTGTAAATAAAAAAAATATATATAACTATTTCATTTTCAAAACAAAAGCAGAGTATGAAGTTTTTTCATATGAGTTTACTGATGTGGATCATAAGTGTTTCTCGTTCCTCGTTTTTTTATATAGATTGAACCGTTGCTTTTACGGTTTGAATTGTTTTACACTCTTCATTTTGGGACCCTTCTAAGCTTGCTATTTGACTCCATGTTGAAGGCTGTATTTCATAATTGTTTACTTTTTACACGATAAAAGTTCATCAAATAAATATTAAAGTCAGATGTATGTTATTTTATTTAATAAAACATAAAGCCTAAATATCTGTTTTGATTTTGTGTTTTTAGTCATAAATCAACCCGATTTCATTAAAAAATTTTGGGAAAAAAAGATTTAAGGTATAAATGGTGCATGAAAAGGATTTAGACGTGTAAATACTCAAACAGGGAACCTGTTTCCTTTCTAGTCATTATTTTGTTTACTATTTTGATCAATACATTCTTTAATATTTGAAAGTAAAGCTAGAAATAGGGTCCTTATAGTTGTTTAGAAAATCTTCATCTCTGAAAGCTACATACAGATTGGTAATTTCAACAATTCTTTAAAATTCTAGATCTGAACATGACAATTCTTCTTGTGGTGAAAATTGAGAAGATTAGGTACTGTATGTGTATAAATGCACTATTTGGTTAAAGTTATAATGAGCATGATAATTCTTTAAAGTTCATTGTTTATAAAGAAAAACAAGAATGTGTCTATAGTACATGGATTCACCATCCACACTACAATGTATCATTTCCTATGTTCAGTGGACGGTGAAAATGGGGTTTGGCATTAAAATTAGAAAGATCATATCATAGGGAAAATATGTACTAAGTTTCAAGTTGATTGGACATGTTGGACTTCAACTTCATCAAAAACTATCTCAACCAAAAACTTTAACCTGAAGCGGGACAGACTGGAGGACGAATGGACGAAAGGACGAACGAACAGACAGCTGTTATGTCAGAGAGATGACTCAGATAGGTTTTGAACATCAACATCATGGCAGCAAATTTAACCATTACAAAATTAGTATACTTTTCTTGTTTTTCCTTATTTTGCATTATTTTCAGAGTATATTTTCATTACTTTTTATTGGAAAAGTAAAAGTAAGTGCTTCACTTTATTTCTCAAAGGTTTGTTCCATTAAAAAAATGTAAGGTTCCCAAGGAAGTTTATTTGAAAATGGTGCAACCAGTAATAGTGGAAATTTAGAAGTTCACTTATAATTTCCCTTTGGGTCCGATAAGCTTAAAAGGCACAAAACACTTTTTTTTATTCTCTTAAAGATATGAAATTATCTATAACCAAACTGAAACATGAGGATAAATTTCCTGGTATATTTACCATGTAATAATGCTGTCCATAACTGTTTGTGGTCTCTTTTCTGCATATTATTAATGATCTGTGCTCGGTGTTTCAAAGAATCTGCTTCCTTCACCATAGACATAAACTGGGACTCTACTGCTTCTTTACTGGGACAATGTAATATCTCATCCTCAGGAAAATCCTGAAATTAGATAAAAGTTATCTAGTCGACTTCTCTTTAAATGTTTAGACAAGGATACTACATACCATTGTTTCCCTTAGGTCCTAAATGCACCATGATACCATGTAGGTGCTATATTTTTTATCATAGTGATATCTAAATAGATTTTAGACATGTTCAACAAACTTTTGTCTTCATGTGTGATGTAACAATAAAGTTGTGATCTAGCATGTGAACATTTTCAACTCAACATGTCTGTCTAGTAAATAGCTGGGTTTTTATCCATATTAATTATAAATTTTTCAGTGTGAATATGCATTTTATTGCATCTGGACATGAAACAGCAATCAATCCAGCCTTACCATTTTGATATCATTTATCATGGCTTCCAAAACAGTCATATATTAAATAAAGAGTCTAATGCAGATATTTGTTTGCTGATGTTACACACTTTGAATAATGCATTGCCAATTATAATGTTTACGTCAGAACATTGAATGATGCATTGCCAATTATAATGTTTACGTCAGAACATTGAATGATGCATTGCCAATTATAATATTTACGTCAGAACATTGAATTTATATATCAAAAGTAAAGTTTAATATTGTTGTTTTTATTGTCATTGTGATGGTAAACCGATTACTATAATTGCCTTTTGTTACTTAGTTTTAAGGGATATAAAATAACCTGGCTTGCTCAAATATATTTTGGAAGCCTAGCATTTTATATACAATGTACATATTTATAATTTCAGATGATTTGTGATTTGTAAATATTGTTACCTGAAAATGCACAGTAATATTCCAAGGTGTTGAGTCTTTATCACCATATAAATCATATAATACACCTATTGGATAGTGCCTGTAAAACAATGAAAAATAAAAGTAAACAAGCATTCTGTGAGTATTACAAGGCAAAACATTAACGGTTAAAAAATCCTTGTATTAGAATAAAACTAGAACTTAATCTATATATAAATTGTCATGGTTATTTAAGGAATGACTGTAATATTTTTTCTGTCTATGAAGAAATAACATAAAAAATTTGGTGCACACTGAATAACGCGCGTAGCAGGTTATTTAACAGTGAGCACCACATTTTTTATGTTATTTCGAATAGACAGAAAAAATATTAGTCATTTCTTATAATTTAATTCTAAATTCCATTTCAAACCGTAGAAAACCATGAAAAAACGTTGATGACGTCACGGTCTCATGACTAAATTATGTCTATGGGCTCATAACAAAATAACGTCAGCCAATCAGACGACGCATTACATCCAAAATTAAATTATAACTTTATAACTATAAATGACTATACAACAGATGTCAATATTTTCAAGCATGATGTGAAAAAGTGTGGAAAACTGATAATTTAAGTGAATTTTTTAAATCCAAGGGTTATAACTCTACATAAAATCATCAGCCTGGAACAAAATTGGAACTTGAACTGTAACTTGTCATGACAAGACTATATACCAATTCTCAAATCAATATATCCTTAATCATGACTGGGATTAAAAGTCCAACTACAGTAACGCTGCACAAAATCATCAAACTGGAACAAAATTCAAACTTGATCAGTAACTTGTCATGGTGAAACAATTTACTACATATCAAATTAATATCTTCAAGCATGAAGAAAAACATTGTGGAATAATTATTTTAGTGAATTTTCTTAGTCAAAGGACTATAACTCTGCACAAAATCATCAGACTGGAAGTTTTATACAATGTATATCAAAATAAAAATAAAAAATGAAAATCAACAATACGTTTTTTGATATCATTGATTTTACCATTTCAGTGGTTGTTCTGAATAGGCTAGCCACATCTCTGTTGCCTCTTCCTGATTAACATATTTTGAAAAATGCTTGTTTACTCTATCTGTCACCAAGGGGAAATAACTTAGTCTAGGTAACATCAGCTGAAAAAAAAATATAAAAGATCACAAACAAATAATAAATAGATATACATCTACCCTGGTAACCTCTAGCCTTTGTTAGTCTAGTGTGTTTCTTTAATGATGACTACTGTTACATTTATAATGTGTTTCCAAGATCAATGAAGATAAGTCATTTGTAAGTGTGGCGTCAATTTTTCTGAACTAGTATACATTATTGTTTTTAGGCCTGTTGGAATTGATGCATTTGAGACATCAGGCTGTTTTCAGCACTTTAGTCGGGTTGTTGACTCTTTGAATAATTCCCTTTTATTGGTTCTGGCCCCCGCGCCATAAAACTATTTGAGTAAAGTTTTTTTACTCAGCCTGAGAATTTTCTCAATTTTTTTATTCTCAGCAAAATGCACCGCCATAAAAAAATTCTCAGATATTTTCTTACTCAAAGTTAAGAATATTCTTAAATATTTGAGTATAGCCAAAACCATACTTAAGTATATAAAAAAAATCTTAAATAATTTTTTTGAATGTAATTTGATATAAAATTACAAATGTTGATAGTGTTTTTGTTAAAATTTGCAATGAAGAACTTCACTTATCACCTCAAGTTGTACATATTAAGAAGAAGTTTACATTATTCTAATTGTTTCCTTCCACAATGTTCCAGGAAGCAATTCCCCGACATATTTTCCGTATGCAAAGTGACCTCCGTGTGACCCATCTCGTAAAAATCTGGTGATCGCAATACGCATGGATGTCCTTAAAATAAACTATTATCTGATTGTACATGTTAAACACGTGCTCAATATCCATGCTTTTTGGTGGATTGTTGACAAACAGGTGACAATCGTTAAACTACGGCTTAAAATCACGAACTTTAATTTCCTGCCTTATTTTCACAACACTGATCGACCGATTGAAAAAAAATGACGTTTATACAAAATTTATGCAAAAAAAATGATAAAATCGTGCAGAGAGACTTAGTTTATGATGTTGTATGCATTGGTTCAAGAATTGGAATAACTTTATATTTCACCGGTCACCTGTTTATTATGACTTTGAAATAGAATTACAGAATAAAAAAAGTCTGATCTCACGTTCGCCAGCATGCTTACTACGAATTAAGAATTAAGATCCATAATTCGTTGCTATTTAATACAATATTTTTTGGTAAGGGCTGTTTGACTGATACTCGAGGACAGATAATTACATTGTTTTCGATTTTTTTTGTTTTTTTTTGTTCACTTCCAATAACATGAATAAATTTTAAATATATGCTCCAAAATAGATGAATTTTAGGAAATTTTTTATATTTTGTTGGACAGTTGGGCCTATCAATGTCTTTTCTCTCTTAAATCTATTTTTACAATTTACTACTGGTACATCATTTAGATTACAGTACAGGTACCTCATATCTACTAAACCAAATACATGTATAAATCAAATATACCCATATGTTATGTCATCCTATCTACTATTTATTATCTTAGATATCAAAAGTTTTACAAAGAAAGAAAAAAAATCCCCCCTCCCTGTTTGGTTTTAAACAGATATCAGTTAAAATCTTGATATTCAGGAATGTATCATTTGTGCAATACAGTAGTACAGTGACAGATTCGGGGGGGGGGGGTATTGTTGTCATACATATGTCGTTGATCCAGACAAATCATTTATCATGTCAAAATCATGATACAGAAGGAAATTTCCATATGCATATGCACAATAAGAATTTTACAGAAAATATTTCTTACTGAATAGAGAACAAGAGGTTCTCAAGAGCCTGAATCGCTCACCTGAATTTTTTTGGTTTAATCTCTCATCAATGATTATTTTGGCTTTTCAATTTATTTAAATGTTCTTTGAATCGTCCTATTTTCTTCAAAAGCAAAAAAAAAATCATTTTCTCCTATGTTCTATTTTAGCCATAGGAGCTATGTTTCTTGACATACAAGGAAATGAAATATAAAATTTATACTAGATACTCTGAAACTCTGAAATCATTTAGCCTAAGTTTGGCTGAAATTGATACAGCAGTTTCATAAGAGAAGATTTTTTAAAGTAAGTCAACATGATGAACAAATTGTGAAAAAAGTCTTTAAAGGGCAATAACTCCTAAAGAGGTCAATTGACAATTTTGGTCAAATTGACTTATTTGTAGATCTTACTTTGCTGATCATATTTGCTGTTTACAGTTTATCTTTATCTATAATAATATTCAAGATAATGACCAAAAACTGCAAAATTTCCTTAAAATTACCAATTAAGTGGCAGCAACCCAACAATTGGATGTTTGATTCATCTGAAAATTTCAGGGCTGATAGATATTGACCTAATGAACATTTTTACTCCTGTCAGATTTGCTCTTAATGCTTTCGTTTTTGAGATATAAGCCAAAAACTGCATTTGACCCCTATGTTCTATTTTAAGTAACGGCGGCCATGTTTTTTGACGGTTCAAAAATCGAAGCGCACATTTTGTGCAGGATATTCTAAGGAACAACCATCTTAAGTTTCATTCAAATCCATTCAGTAGTTTCAGAGGAGAAGATGTTTGAAAAACTGTTAACGACGACAGACGACGACGACGACGACGACAACGTCGACGACGACGGAAGCCAAGTGATTAGAAAAGCTCACATGGCCTTTTAGGCCAGGTGAGCTAAACTAGAGGCTCTAAAGAGCCTGTGTCGCTCACCTTGGTTTATGTGAATATTAAACAATGGACAAAGATGGATTCATGACAAAATTGTGTTTTAGTGATGGTGATGTGTTTGTAGATCTTACTTCACTAAACATTCTTGCTGCTTACAATTATCTCTATCTATAACAGTACTTGAAAATCTTAAATTGTTAAAAATTGACTATGAAGGGCAATAACTCCTTAGGGGGTCAATTGACTATTTTGGTCATACTGACTTATTTTTAGTTCTTACTTTGCTGTACATTATTGCTGTTTACAGTTTATCTCTATCTATAATAATATTCAAGATAATAACAAAAAAACAGCAAAATTTCCTCAAAATAACCAATTCAGGGGCAGCAACCTAACAACCGATTATCAAATTCATCTGAAAATTCATGGGCAGATAGATCGTGACCTGATCAACAATTTTACTTCCTGTCAGATTTGCTCTTAATGCTTTGGTTTTTGAGTTATAAGCCAAAAACTGCATTTTACCCCCATGTTCTATTTTTAGCCATGGTGGCCATCTTGGTTTGTTGGCCGAGTCACTGGACACATTTTGTTAACTAGATACCCAAATGATGATTATGGCTAAGTTTGGTTAAATTTGGCCCTGTAGTTTCAGAGGAGAAGATTTTTCTAAAAGATTACTAAGATTTATGAAAAATGGTTAAAAATTGACTATAAAGGGCAATAACTCCTAAAGTGGTCAACTGACCATTTTGGTCATGTTGACTTATTTGTAAATCTTACTTTGCTGAACATTATTGCTGTTTACAGTTTATCTGTATCTATAATAATATTCAAGATAATAACCAAAAACAGCAAAATTTTCTTAAAATTACCATTTCAGGGGCAGCAACCCAACAACGGGTTGTCCGATTCATCTGAAAATTTCAGGGCAGATAGATCTTGACCTGATGAACAATTTTACCCCAGCAGATTTGCTCTAAATGCTTTGGTTTTTGAGTAATAAGCCAAAAACTGCATTTTACCCCTATGTTCTATTTTTAGCCATGGCGGCCATCTTGGTTGGTTGGCCGGGTCACCGGACACATTTTTTAAACTAGATACCCCAATGATGATTGTGGCCAAGTTTGGTTTAATTTGGCCCAGTAGTTTCAGAGGAGAAGATTTTTCTAAAAGATAACTAAGATTTACGAAAAATGGTTAAAAATTGACTATAAAGGGCAATAACTCCTAAAGGGGTCAACTGACCATTTTGGTCAGGTTGACTTATTTGTAAATCTTACTTTGCTGAACATTATTGCTGTTTACAGTTTATCTCTATCTATAATAATATTCAAGATAATAACTAAAAACAGTAAAATTTCCTTAAAATTACCAATTCAGGGGCAGCAACCCAACAACGGGTTGTCCGATTCATCTGAAAATTTCAGGGCAGATAGATCTTGACCTGATGAACAATTTTACCCCCTGTCAGATTTGCTCTAAATGCTTTGGTTTTTGAGTTATAAGCCAAAAACTGCATTTTACCCCTATGTTCTATTTTTAGCCATGGCGGCCATCTTGGTTGGTTGACCAGGTCACCAGACACATTTTTTAAACTAGATACCCCAATGATGATTGTGGCCAAGTTTGGTTAAATTTGGCCCAGTAGTTTCAGAGGAGAAGATTTTTGTAAAAGTTAACGACGCCGGACGACAGACGACGGACGCCGGACGCCAAGTGCTGAGAAAAGCTCACTTGGCCCTTTGGGCCAGGTGAACTAAAAAAGGACATCTTTCGATCCCCTACTCCCCTTTTCATGACCCTCATAAATTGGATAGTTTTGTTTGTTTTATTAAACTGTTTTATTTTCGAAAATAATATTTGTACAAGGTGTTGTTAATAACTGTAATGGACATTAAATATATACGCCATACCTTCTCACACGTCGTACTTTTATTTTCTCCTGTGCAGTATGATATTAAACTCATTATGCAGAGCAATTTTTATGACTACTTGCATAATTGTTAAATCGTATTAAACATGTTAAATTCTGTATCAGATTTATATTAATATTAAAGTTACATATATCTTGATTTTTGAAAACAGATTCAAATTATTTACTGGCTTTCGTATTGATTTAAAAATATTTGGTTTGTCGTTTTTTTTTTGTTTGTTTTTTCCCGTTGTAGATGTGAGAAAAAAGCAGCTCTGTTTCTCTTAAAATTGTCACATGGTGTCTTATGTCGTCTGAATACATAATGTATGTTATTGATCCGTAATAATTATCTTTTCAAAATGTTTATTTGGCACGCCATACTCGATAGAAGTGCGGACGTGAAAGAAAGCACTCTACACGTAAACGTCAACGAAGATTGCATTGTAGGCCTATCTTTTAAAATAATACAAAATATAGATCTAAATAAAGAAATATAAAAAAATATATATACATATTTATAAGAAGCTACGGGTAAGGGACGACATCAAAAGTTCAATGTAGGATAACTAGAGGCTCTAAAGAGCCTGTATCGCTCACCTTGGTCTATGTGAATATTAAACAAAGGACGCAGATGGATTCATGACAAAATTGTGTTTTGGTGATGGTGATGTGTTTGTAAATCTTACTTTACTGAACATTCTTGCTACTTACAATTATCTCTATCTATAATGAACTTGGCCCAGTAGTTTCAGAGGAGAAGATTTTTGTAAAAGATAACTAAGATTTACGAAAAATGGTTCAAAATTGACTATAAAGGGCAATAACTCCTAAAGGGGTCAACTGACCATTTCAGTTATGTTGACTTATTTGTAAATCTTACTTTACTGAACATTATTGCTGTTTACAGTTTATCTCTATCTATAATAATATTCAAGATAATAACCAAAAACAGCAAAATTTCCTTAAAATTACCAATTCAGGGGCAGCAACCCAACAACAGGTTGTCCGATTCATCTGAAAATTTCAGGGCAGATAGATCTTGACCTGATAATCAATTTTACTTCATGTCAGATTTGCTCTGAATGCTTTGGTTTTTGAGTTATAAGCCAAAAACTGAATTTTACCCCTATATTTTATTTTTAGCTGTGGCGGCCATCTTGGTTGGTTGGCCAGGTCACGCCAAACATTTTTTAAACTAGATACTTCAATGATGATTGTGGCCAAGTTTGGTTTAATTTGGCCCAGTGGTTTCAGAGGAGAAGATTTTTGTAATAGATTACTAAGATTTACGAAAAATGGTTCAAAATTGACTATAAAGGGCAATAACTCCTAAAGGGGTCAACTGACCATTTTGGTCATGTTGACTTATTTGTAAATCTTACTTTGCTGAACATTATTGCTGTTTACAGTTTATCTGTATCTATAATAATATTCAAGATAAATAACCAAAAACATCAAAATTTCCTTAAAATTACCAATTCAGGGGCAGCAATCCAACAACAAGTTGTCCGATTCATCTGTAAATTTCAGGGCAGATAGATCTTGACCTGATAATCAATTTTACTTCATGTCAGATGTGCTCTAAATGCTTTGGTTTTTGAGTTATAAGCCAAAAACTGCATTTTACCCCTATGTTCTATTTTTAGCTGTGGCGGCCATCTTGGTTGGTTGGCCGGGTCACGCCACACATTTTTTAAACTAGATACCCCAATTGTGATTGTGGCCAAATTTGGTTTAATTTGGCCCAGTAGTTTCAGAGGAGAAGATTTTTGTAAAAGATAACAAGATTTACGAAAAATGGTTAAAAATTGACTATAAAGGGCAATAACTCCTAAAGGGGTCAACTGACCATTTCGGTCATGTTGACTTATTTGTAAATCTTACTTTGCTGAACATTATTGCTGTTTACAGTTTATCTCTATCTATAATAATATTCAAGATAATAACCAAAAACAGCAAAATTTCCTTAAAATTACCAATTCAGGGGCAGCAACCCATCAACAGGTTGTTCGATTCATCTGAAAATTGCAGGGCAGATAGATCTTGACCTAATAAACAATTTTACCCCATGTCAGATTTGCTCTAAATGCTTTGGTTTTTGAGATATAAGCCAAAAACTGCATTTTACCCCTATGTTCTATTTTTAGCCATGGCGGCCATCTTGGTTGGTTGGCCGGGTCACGCCACACATTTTTTAAACTAGATACCCCAATGATGATTGTGGCCAAGTTTGGTTTAATTTGGCCCAGTAGTTTCAGAGGAGAAGATTTTTGTAAAAGTTAACGACGACGGACGACGACGACGGACGACGGACGACGGACGCCAAGTGATGGGAAAAGCTTAATTCACATAGTTTTTTCACTGACACCCCCACCCCCCTCTTAACTTAATTTGGGAAAAATTGATTTACCAATAGAGATATATGTAAAAATCGATTTTAGATATACAAAACTTGTAGAATTTTAACCCCCCACCCCCAAACTATTTGATTTAAGTTTTTTATCCTTCATCGATCTTTTGATGTCGTCCCTAAATAACTCAAGTATTTCAAGATCTTTCTCTTATAATATCTATTAGGTCAAATAAAAAAGTATGTGTGGTTCCAGTTACATCTGAAAAAAAGTTAGGGTAGGTAGGTAGGGATTTTTTTTTATTTTATGTTTTTTTTTTACATTGAGTCTATGGGAGCAACATTCTGACTTTAACAGTGCTTAATGAAAAATGACAATAAAATCTTTAGGGTAGACTATTTTTAAGCCGAAAAAGTAGGGACGGTAGGGTTACTGGAACCACACATATATTTTTATTTGGCCTTAGGTTCTATATTTCTTATAATAACACCATGAAATTATTTGCTGACTTTATATTCTGTGACTTTTTGTCAGGACTGTGGTTACAGATGCTTAATAAATGCTTCTTGTCATCTTATCTATCATAGATTCTTTTTATGTTTTACATTATTTCTTAAGAGATAAAACTGCGTTTTAGAGAAGTTTGGTATATGTTTTAGTTTTCAAACAACTATTTTACCACTTACATCACTGAGAAAAAAATACTCAGCTGAGAAAAAAAAGTCCTGACAAAAAGTCACAGAATATAAAGTCAGCAAATAATTTGTGTTATTGTAAGAAATATAGAACCTAATAGACATTATAAGAGAAAGATCTTGAAATACTTGAGTTATTTACCCGTAGCAGCTCAGGGCTCACACTACTTCAGAATTATAGGGAGAAGTGACTTCTCTTTTTGAAACTGATAGGGAGAAGTGGTGAGATTTGAAAGAGAAGTGCTCATTAGCGTGGTGCGCTACAATGTTTGGATTTTACAATAGTATAAAGGGCCATATGTAAATAATGTTCTTTTTATATTGTTCAATTCATATCTGAGTAAAAAAATTACAATTAAAGTAACATTTGTAATTAAAAGTTGTTTAAGTTTTACTAAGGTTCTTGTGAGAAACTACCAACTAAATATCTAGTACTAAAAAAAAATATTTTTTTATTTTAAAAAATGTAAAGAAAATTATAATATATATCAATTACAATTCAATTAAAAATTATCGTGTGTATGAAATTCAGTGTTTCTCATAAAAAAATATAAAAGTTATTAAGCTGGGCCATAATATATTGATATTAGTGTAATAGTCTTAGAGGTAAGCAACTTTAATCAATAGTTTGAAACAATTCATAAAAAATATAGGGAATTATATACACCAATCAATTAGATGTAACCAAAAGTCTCTTAATGCGTGTGGAATGTGTAATTTTTCCCTTTGGGATCAATATTCTTCTGTCAGCTGTTCCATCCGTGCGTCCGTAGTAATTATTGTAAAAGTACGGATTTCGGTCATAGCTGGTCCGGTTCAGATCTGTAGTTTAGAAATCGGCCAATGGCGGACGAATGAAGGAAAACAATCGTAACTACTCGGCCATTCTCGCTACGCAGTACAATAGTTATTTCTTCGTGCAACCAGAAAGGCCGAGTTGTTCCGATTGTGCAAGAAAAATTTACAAAAATAAACGATGTTTGACAAGTTATTTGGAAAGGAACATGACGTTTTTAATGCAATAAATGGATTAAACATTTTCTGGAGGCAACTTTTATCACGTTTAAATAAAGTAACAAACTTATTTTGCCGCCGAAATTTAGGTTGATGTACGTTTTTGAGTAACAAGCACCGGAACTTGCGGAAATGCACGAAGTGATAAAAAGTTGTATTTTTATCAAATAACCTGCTACACACTGCGAAGACAATGCTTCAACCTCTTTTCTAAAGATAATGAACCGTTTATGTCTGAATTTCTTTAATTATCAATAAAAAATTGATGTTTCATCAACTTGGTAAAAATTGAAATGTCCGATGACGGAAGCGACTGAAAGCGAGTGTCGTCAAGAACAGGGCGACTTGTTTTCGTTTTTGGGGGTCGGGGAAAGCGAAGTGACGGTCGGGAAGGCGACTTCTTCGCCCAAGTCGCCTAAGCTTCTTATAAATATGTATATATATTTTTCTTACATTTCTTTATGTAGAACTATATTTTGTATTTTTTTTAAAGATAAAATGCAATCTTCGTTGACGGTTACGTGAAGAGTGTTTTCTTTCATGTCCGCACTTCTATCGAGTATGGCGTGCCAAATAAACATTTTGAAAGATAATTATTACGGATCAGAAACACATTATGTATTCAGACGACATAAGACACCATGTGACAATTTTAAGAGAAACAGAGCTGCTTTTTTTCTCACATCTACAATGGAAAACAAAAACAAAACAAACAAAAACGACAAACCAAATATTTTTAAATCAATATGAAAGCCAGTAAATAATTTGAAACCGTTTTCAATATTCAAGATATATGTAACTTTAATATTAATATAAATCTGATACAGAATTTAACATGTTTAATACGATTTAAAAATTGATAATGAGTTTAATATCATATTGCACAGGAAGATAAAATCAAAGTATGATGTCGTGTGAGAAGGCATGGCATATATATTTAATGTCCATTAGTTATTAACAACACCTTGTACAAATATTATTTTCGAAAATAAAAACAGTTTGATGAAACAAACAAAACTATCCAATTTATGACGGTCATGAAAAGGGGAGTAGGGGAAGACAGAGGCGGATTTAGGGGGGGGGGGGGCAGGGGGCCCCGAGCCCGGCCCCCCCCCCCTTTTTTGGAAAAAAACATTTAAGATTTTTTTATGGTTTTGGCTATACTCAAATATTTAAGAATATTCTTAACTTTGAGTAAGAAAATATCTGAGAATTTTTTTATGGCGGTGCATTTTGCTGAGAATAAAAAAATTGAGAAAATTCTCAGGCTGAGTAAAAAAACTTTACTCAAATAGTTTTATGGCGCCAGGGCCTGAATTCTATATAATCATAATAATACTCGTTTTTTACGCATTTTTCAAATTTTAACTATAGACATGATAGAGAGTGATCATGGTGATAATTATTATCAATCAATGGAAAATGAGTGTTAAATTCTGTATCATTAATGAATGAAAAAAAAAATACTGTTGTAACATAATGTGTGGGTTAATCATGTTGATAAATATTTATACATCTATGTTCAAATTTGTGTTTATCACATTTTAAATAGGCAGTCTGCACTTTAAACTTTTCAACTACCAATATATATTCAGAAAATTATTTTGGTTCATGGTTATTAGTCTTAATAAATTTTTGCAAAAACTTACTAACTAGTCCAGATAAATTTTACTAGTCTGGGGCATCGGACTAGTGGCTAACTGCACATACTGTTTCGAGGACAGGTTTAGTATACATGGTATACAAATTTATGTATATAAAAACCACACAAAAATACAAATGTACTTGAAAATCATTAAATTGTACAATGTAAACTTAAAATATACAAATTAATATTCATCTACATGTTCTGTTACTCACATAAATTGACTCTGGTTCCTCACCAGAATCAACCTCCTCTAAAGGCAATGAAAATCTTACAGGGATTCTTCCTTCCCATAATTCCTTTAAAATCTCACGATCGTCTGCCATGACATCAGTACATTACTTTTTAATCACCTGAAAGAATCATCAACTTTGAAAACAGAGAGAACATGTAAAATGTCAAATAAACATCTATATTCTACTGTAACAATGTGCAAAACTTCTTTTTTTCTTTCTTCTCCGTACATTAAAGAATTCTCCTTACATGCCTTATTTAAATGGAAGGATTCAGAAATAAACATAATTTTTTTGCATGTTTTGTGTGTTTGAGAAGGAGGGAAAAAAAGGACGATGGAGGCATGGTTTCTTTTGCTGTCAGGACAAACTTTTTTGGGACTTTGGACTAAAAAAAAAAATTCAATATGCAGCTGTTTCATTTTTAAGGGAAATTACATTTGTACTTAGTGATTTCTTCAATCAGGTTATCACTCATCCATGTAATATTTTGTTCAGAAATGTTGCAAGTAAGAGTGTTCATCTTTAATAAACACCTAATTAACAGGATTAAGGAGTACACATAAATCACTTGCTACATGTTTATATATAATTTCATGATATAGACAAGATGATTTTGTTTAATTGTAGATTTAAGTATACATTGTTTGTTGTATAATCATGATACATGTAATATATATAAATGATTCTGGGATTAATTATCATGATTATGATTATGATGGTGCTGAAATCATCAGAACAGATGTCTGTCATGTCTGTGTTTATAGTAAAAGTCCAGCTGGGCAAAGCATGAAACAGTCGTCTACATTTTAGTTTTCAAGGCTTTTACAATCATTTTAACATAATTCACGATCTTTTTGACCCAACCTTTTGCCTTTTACAGCCACACATTTCCAGTCATAAAATTGACATGATGATTAATTATTATCAAAACAACACCTACTTGGTCTTCAGTACCTTCTAATTTTAATCAAGGCTAATTAGTTGTTGGACAGCTGAAAACTACCTGTTCTGAATCTGGGATAATGACAAGAATATCACATCTTCAAGTACACATAAAGTAGATTACTTTAATTTTCTTTAAAAAATACTTCTCGTTTATTTTTCAAAAGTTTGAAGTTGTGATGTTTTGTTTGTGTTTGTAAGTTAAAAAATGTACATGCTTTTTTAAAAACGCCCTTTCACTGTTAGTTCGGTATTATAAATCAATTGTGGCCCCTAAAAAAGCTTTGAATATATATATTATATATATCCCAAATTATGTCATGTATGTATTTCCCTGTCATGCCTGTGTTTTTATGAATTTATACCATTTACATACATGACATATCTGAATAGACATATTTACACTTGTATGCAAATTTGTCCGCCATTATGTAAAATCACACAGGTTCCCATAAACTTTGACATCATAATTTAAAATATTTGACGTCACAATTTAAAAATGATTGTTGCTTGAAGTCAAAAGGTGATTCAGAGTAGATCTAAGGTCATTCGGAGGCAAGATTCAGCTAAATACCAAAAGTGTAAATACTTTTATAAGTTTATTAATATTAAACTTTTTAATACCCATATCAAGAGGTAGATTTCGGGGGGGGGGGGGGGGGCAATGGGCATGATAGGGGGTCAGGTTGCCCCTTTTGAACGAAACATTTGGTTGATTAAATAAGGAATCACTGAAGCATGACTAGAGCGGGCCCCCTCTTATGAAAATTAATATTACGGTACCTCGAATTACCGAATAACAGTGTTATTATCCGAATAACTCATGTAATTACCGAATAACTCTTCAAATATCAATATTAACACATTTAAGTGACTTTTAAACATATATTATTGAATAAAATTATAATAGAAGTGTATTTTATAACCTAAAAATAAAAAAAAAGTTGCAGGTAAGTTAATATTGGTCATTATAAAATTATGGATATCGGTGTGTACTTCCAAGATGGCGACCAAGGAAAACGTAAGAAATGAAGAAAAGAAAGATTGCATATATGCCTTCAAAGGAAAACGCTATGAAAATATAGTATTAAATAATTTACTGTATATACAGAGAATTGTCTAATAATTGTTTTTCAGAAAGGATTTGAAAATTTAACCAGTACATCAAAGCAATGCAATTACTCCAATCACTAATTACTTTTCATAACAATTTACTCAACATTAAATAAAATGTAATTAAGAATTTTCACATATTCAATTCAAATCTAATCAAAAAATTATTATAATTGATTGTTTTAATAAAAACAAAGCTTCTGAATGGATGATTTTTATGTTTATTCTAATAAAATTTTCTCAAAACTAAATATAAGATTTTCATTGGCAAATATAAATGTTTTTACAAGTCACTTTAATTTTGTATAAAAAGCCATGAATACATGTGTGCTGTCTTCCATTTTCAAAATGGCTTTATATCCGTGTGTTCAATGTGATGAAGAATGTGTTGATTGCACCATTCAATGCAGTTGTGATCGTTGGGTTCACAGTGCTTGTGTCCCAATGGATGATGCATTGTTATTGGCCTGGTCAGATGTGTCTCTAAAGTTCCTTTGTAAGGACTGTTGCTTTACAGACAACAAGTATGACATGGCCAAGGCGTTAGAAAGGTAAGTAATTTTCATACATACCTTTTATTATAAGCTATACAAATGCGAAATTGGGTTTTTTATATTATTAATAGAGAGTGAAACATGGTACAAGAAAAATAAAATAAAATATTTAATTTCAAAGAAGACAATCTTTCACCTAGTTTATTATATTTCATTTATTTCTTATTTCATTTAAAATGTATTTAATTTACTTAATTTAAATTACTAAAAAATCAGAATTAAAAATAATAAAATAATACTCAATTAATATTCTTCTAAAATTAGTCATTGTTAGTATTTACGTTTTTTTTATTGCTACTTTTATTTATTTTCATACATTGAATAATTTGAAAGTGATAATGAGTTAATTAGTTCCAATAAACAAAATAATCATTACCTCACACTTCTGTTAGATTGTTAATTGGGTTGTTGTTTACTGACACGTGCCCATTACATAATTAATCATTAAGAGATAATGAAATTATATTACAGTATGGACACTCTGCATTAAACAGGCTTGTGACTGTCTTGGTATACCAAGGCTGCATTACCAACACCAATAATTATAATAATGAAAAATAGAACACAAATAAATATTTACAACTATATACAATATGTACATCCTATGTTAGTTTTCTGTCAAAGGGTAATAATGTTCAATGTTTCACCAATAATTTTTGATTATTTAAAATAAAAAATTATTAAAAAAAGATATTTTAATAAAGTTAATTTGAGTTTTCCTGTTAAAAAAAGCTTTCTTCTGGCAAATTCTAATTTGTAAATTATAAAATATGTAAGAACTTTTGGATTATTTTAGTCATTCGATGTTAAAAAAAACCCTCTTCTTAAACAAAATACATTGCACGTGTAGACATTGAGAAAATAGTTCAGTTCATTTCCTAACTTTGTTAATAAACCAACTGACCGACTTCCTCAAAGCTACTAAGAAGGCACGGTAACCCTCTTCAGTGAAATGTATCCCGTCACGAGCTTCGTATTCCACCCTATAAACATTAGTTGGCTTGAAATAATGTACAAAATGATTTTCAAAAGCTATGCTTTTCATCATTTTGTTCACTATCTCTCGGCGAACTGTATGCTCATCGGGAGTGCAATACCAAGGCCCGGACCGCTTCATAACTGACATGAATACCACTGATACTCCTCTCGAAAGACAAGCATAAATGAAAGTATTCATGTCTGATCTGAAGGCAGTCTCATCAAAAGAATATCTGTCACAATCATTGCTACCTATTTGACAAATAACCACATGTGGACTATAATGCACAAACAAGCCAGCCTCAATTGCTTCAGTTAATCTCTTGAACGTGGCACCAGGATAACCATGCATTTGAACAGAGACCTTCCCATGAGCATTAGACGGGTTCTCCCAGGTATGGGGTTTCCGCCTATTCTCACACAAACGTCTCAAATTCTCAACATAGCTATGCCCAAGTACCAAAATGTTCATCATATTTACGGTAAAATATGAAGAACACAGTAAACAAATATTGTCTTGCAAATATGAAGTATAGGTGCGTTCGAATAAGATAAGTCTTGACGATTGCCAACTAACTACTAATCTATTTCAAAATTAGATTCTACTTGTATTTATGACAGATAAGCCCGTGCCTTGTGCAGGATATCTTAGTAGTTATAAATTTTTTACAATAAATTCTAAATAAAGTATTTCCGCGGACTATGACAGATAAGCCCGTGCCTTGTGCAGGATATCTTAGTAGTTATAAATTTTTTACAATAAATTCTAAATAAAGTATTTCCGCGGACTATGACAGATAAGCCCGTGCCTTGTGCAGGATATCTTAGTAGTTATAAATTTTTTACAATAAATTATAAATAAAGTATTTCCGCGGACTATGACAGATAAGCCCGTGCCTTGTGCAGGATATCTTTATAGTAGTTATAAATTTTTTACAATAAATTATAAATAAAGTATTTCCGCGGACTATGACAGATAAGCCCGTGCCTTGTGCAGGATATCTTAATAGTTGTAATTTTATAGATTTAAAGGGGCTTAGTTAACATCCATTTCTAAATCACAAATATAAAAATATGATAAAGATAATATTTTTTTAATAACTAAAATTAAAACAAAAACTAATTTAAATAGTTTACTATTCCATATTTTATTTTAAAAAATGCCCACCCTCACATTGTTCATTGCCGTGACGTGGCGTGAGGGCTCCACTTTGGTGGTCTAAGATGAACACGTTGAGGGATTGTATGCAATCTTTCTTTTCTTCATTTCTTACGTTTTCCTTGGTCGCCATCTTGGAAGTACACACCGATATCCATAATTTTATAATGATCAATATTAACTTACCTGCAACTTTTTTTTTATTTTTAGGTTATAAAATACACTTCTAATATAATTTTATTCAATAATATATGTTTAAAAGTCACTTAAATGTGTTAATATTGATATTTGAAGAGTTATTCGGTAATTACATGAGTTATTCGGATAATAACACTGTTATTCGGTAATTCGTGTTACCCTTAATATTATTATAATACTTTTCAGTCTTTTTAAATAAAAGTAGGGAGAACAAACCCAGGGTGGTAGGACTCTATTGGTGGACAAACTCAGGGCACACAGCATATGCACAGACCCAGTGCAAACATGTAATCAGGGTGAACAGAACCGCTTCCCTTTTTCAAGACCACTCTATCTGAAGAAATACAAATATTAGAAGTGATTATAACAATTTTTTTGCCTTCTTGTTTTAATCTATAAAAAGCATACATATCATGTGACATTCCTGAATTTGAACAGCCAAAAGACATACAGGTTTGATAATTTGCTGATTAACGCATAAAACTTAGTCATCATGTGATTTTGCAATCCTACTTTAAATTTTGAAACACAAAATTATGAATGGATGGTGGATGACACCCCTTCTCTGTCTTCATCTATTCAACAGGGGCTGTTTAAAGTCTTTCAATATTACCAGGTTGTCAAAATTGATAAAAATAAGAACAGCATCATCCATATGTTGTCACTTCTTTAGATTAAAACCGTCATTTATGTGAAATTGCATCACTAATTCAGCGATTGTCGATGAAAAATCTTCACAAGGAAATAAATTGAGAAGAGTTTGAAACAAGGGAAGTTACTCTTTGGGTATAACAATGTACCAATCGATAGATTATATAAGTATAGTCAATAATGTCCCAGATATTATTTCACGTTTATATGCGAATATTTTGGCGAAGGATTTGTATAGTAAGTGTATCACTATACAAATCCTTGTTAACGTTTACATGTATGTTTAAAATTAGTTAACAGAATAAACAGATAAACAAAACCAATACTCATTAGTTACTTAACACAAGGATTTGTATATAATGATAGATAGTATACTATTACAAATCCCCGGCAATGGAATCATTTTAAGGGATTCCAAATCATCTTACTCAAATTAAAATGCTATTTTAGCTGCATTTTTTCCAGAGACATATATACAAATGTGCATCTATGCAAGGATTTGTATAATTATGTTACAGTGAATATGTAAAATCTAGAATTTTGTAAAATCCATGAAATTTCAGGGATTTTGTATACTATGATTACTAAACCGATCACTGATATTACAAAATCCCTGATTTTGACTAAGGATTTTGCAAAATCACTTCTTTTTTTTAAAGATTCCCTTAAAAAAAAAGGGAATTTGTATGCAATAATTTAACTTGAATTGATTCTTTTTCTTTTTTTTTTTTTTTTATTAAAAATCAATTTAAAAAAAAGACATAGAGTGCTTCTACAGTTCCTGATCAAAAGTAATAAACAAATTATATCAAATTTTGTTATCAAATATAAAGACAGTACTTGAGAGTAATGCCGTCATTAGAGGAGAAAACACATATTGAAAGAGTAAGAAATTGATCATTTGTTTAGGCGATGTGATCAAGTGGCACTGAACTATTACATATATATTATTTTGACATGGAAATTGATATATAAATAGAAGGGTTGGATATTTTTTCGTATACTTTAAAAAGACATTTATACCCACAAAATACTTCTACTAATAATAACAAAAAGGACAACAGATAAACTTTGATTTGTGCTTGCATGTTAAAAAATAGCGTATTATTTAATATTAAAAAATCGATTTATTAATATTAAGAAATGATCATTTATTAATATTAATAAATCGAATTTTAATAATTAATAAATAGGGAATAAATTCCACAACGGCTTGTCATATTCTATGACTAGGTATCTAACCAAGCACAAATAGGTCAACTTGACCCTTTTTATATGCTTCACTTTATACCGTTTAATAATATATCAGATACATTCATTCTTACACAAAGTGATAAATCTTTAAACACGTTTCTTAATTTTCCTCCCACAATTCCATAACTTAAGATTCAAATCAAATTCAAGGTAAATATTTGTTTAATGTAGGAATGATGTTCTTCAATGTGAAGACTGTGTGAAAAAATCGTGAAAAAAGTAGATGACACTGAGATCTAGACTAATATGCAAATAAAGTAAAAATTGTAGTATTATCTATCGGTATATATATGCAATTTTGTTCATTATAACTGTACAATAGTTTTAACTAAAAGTGTTTAATATACAAAAATATTTTAAAATCATTGGTCTGCTCATTATCAATATAAAGTTGATCTTGCTCCTATATCATGTATATATAGGTCTAGGTTTCGGAATTGTTTTGATATTCAAGAGGGTGTGTGGGAAAGGTGTGTAACCGATATAGTTGTCATGCAGACGCCCTTTTCTCCCTATTTTAGTGATATCAAGAAAACATATATCTAATATCAAGTTTAAGCTTGCAATCAAGGATTTACAAAATTGATCCCATGCAATATTCAGTGATTATATGAGATCCCAAACAATTGCAATTTCAGGTATTATTAAATTCGTCATTTTACCAGCTCTAAAGACATTTTGCTAGTGATATACTTTATATTCTTGTACAAAACTTCAGTAAATTAAGGTTCTCAAAATATCCTAGATCATCATAGGGTCATCTGTTTTCTTTGAATATAATAAAGTTGAAAATTGAAACATGAAATGCATCAATGAGACAACGTACAATCCGTCTATATACAATTTCACGAAAAAGATTTTGTAACAAGAACATGAAGAAAACAAACAATTGTCTGCCAAAAGGGTTTGCACATAAGTAAAAGAAGAGTTCAAAGGACACTGAAGGCTTTTTTTTGCTTGAATGACTTGTGGCCGATGATATTGCTGCTAAATCCGTTAGAGGAAATTTTTGTTATCACAAAGACCATGTTGAAAATAAACCAGAATTCAGTGGCAGATCCAGGAGAGTTTCTCGGGATTGGAACCACCTTTTATTGACGATCAATACTTTTGAATGGAGACATGTGGTTGGAATCCCTCTAAATCCTGGTTTAAAACACCCTTTTTAAATGTAGCTGGATCTGCTACTAGAATTTGCCTTCTCAGCTTGTTATGGATCATTTAGTCAACTCTGGTAATGACTAATTATAAAGAAATACAGTGAGCATGTGTATTGATATCTGTTCAAAATGTCAACTTGGATAAACAAACGAATCCAATGTATATTAGTAAAACGTCTGACGAGGACGCATATTCTGTGGAACCAGGTGAATGTGTAGCTCATGTCTATTTCCAAACTTGTTTCCGAATCCCAAATTTAAATTTCATGTTACATGTAATCTTTATTGTAACAGTTGTAATTTTCTGTTAATAAAAAGTGTTTAAACTAGAATTGTAACATTTGGCGTGTTTAAGTCCCGATTTAAAAACAAACCAAGGATAAAGAACTTGTTTTGTTACCAATTAAATTTTAAACTTGACTTGGTGCATGCATTATCCAAGGAAAATGGTGAGTTAATTATTTAGCTAGCTATATACCTCCCACTTGTATGACAGTTGTGTTTATTTATATTTTAGTTTAATTGAAAAAATTGGTAAATTAACCCAAACAGACATAATTTATGTTAATATGCCAATAAGCAGCCACAACTGTGTAAACATACACTACAGACATACAACACAACCGCCTTATACTGAATTCAAACAACCATATACGAGGGTGGTAATGGGTTATTTTCGTGCAACGTGTTTTGCCATTTTTATTTCACGTGCAGCCGTGAAAAAGTGTCGATATTCACCGTGTTTCGTGAAATCGGTAAACAGATCAACTTGCAAGACATTTTTAATTGTTCGTGCATCGTGAAATGGCAATTTTACCTCGCGTTCTTCCATGCAGATACCCCCCCCCCCCACCACCACCTTTACGCCCCTCATATACATAAATCTGATTCGTTATTTTCAATTTCATCGTAATAAAAGATACATATTTTAGCTGCTTTATAAAAAATTATTAATATATTGTTGTAAGAATATCCGGTATTTACACTACTATTAGTTTTTAAAATTATATAATCAAATATGAAAATGTATTGTTTGTGTACATAATTCACGGAGAGGAACCGAAACAACCAAACATTCCTCAGGAATTTTTGAACGCTTCAGCAGTTAAATTTGCCGTTTTTATCCTATCAGAATCGATATAGCTCCTTCATGTCATCCTCTATGCACATTTTAATATGAGTAGGCATAATGTTTGTCGATATTTCTACCGAGGGTTCAATAACTCATTATAGATGCAAAGATAAAATTTTATACGCAAGAACCACATTTCGTCTCAGAACTCACGAAAATTGCATGTTCCTGACTCCCTTAACACATGTATTTGGAAGTACATAGAAACGTATACACCTTTAAGATAGAAGCTAGCCCAACGACAAAAAACAAACATCATACGGTATTTTTGGTGAGTTTTTGTCAACCACTTGAAGCCACTACTGGTTGAAGTTTCGACCCAGATAGTGTAACAAACCCCCAAAAAGTATAGTCGCAACAATACTGAACTCCGAGGAAAAATCAAAACGAAAAGCCCCTAATCAAATTGCACAACCAAAATCTCAAAGACATCAAACGAATAGATAACAAATGTCACATTCCTGACAGGGTACAGGCTTTTTCTTCTGTAGAAAATGGTTGATTAAATTAACCTTGTGTTATAGCTTGGTAAACCTCTCACGTGTATGACAGGTGCATCAAATTACATTATATTGACCACGATGTGTGAACAAAGCAAACAGACACAATAGGTAAAAATGTCAAAAAGGGTACAGCAGTCTACATTGTGTTATAACTTTATTCACTATAAAACTAACAAATATGTCACAAGTTTCAGATGTAAGCAGTTTTCTATGAAGAATTGTACTATCATGGATGATATAATTGTCTGTTTTTAAAATCTTAAAAAATCTAATGAAACGCTCGCGGTATTTCATTTCTTATGCATATATGGCTTAACAAAATTTGTAACATTTTTTTTCAATTTTTCTGGGCTCTTGTGTTTTTAAATTTAGCTTTTTACTCTTTTTTTTTTTAGATTTTAGCAAAACTGTTGTGTATATTGCAGATGCAACGCGCCTTTTGCGCACATCATTAAAACCTGACATTTCAGTTGATATTTTTTTCTCACAACACTGCAAGTAGGTAGATGGAGGGCAAGTAACAAAGTATACTGATCTCTATCTTATTAAGGGCCTCGGTAGCTAAGTAGTATTAGGGTTCGAACTACTAGCTGTATCACTATTTATTTAGCAACGAACTTGGGAGTTCTAATCCCGCACTTGGTAGTTGCACTCGACTCTAATCCTAATTGACTAGGATTGTCAGTTTTCCTTAAAGGAGACGTGACACATTTTTTTTTTTTTTTTTTTTTTTTTAATTAATCAATTTAAACTGGTAAAAAAAGTATATTATAATTAATTTTTCTTGTCAAAACCTCATTAAAATGACTTTTTATGGTCAAAGAATCCAGCGCTTGTCGTAATGTTTGATTTTTAATTAGATACCGGTCACGTGATCGTGATGACGTCAGTGGATACAAGCTGAGAAAATGTCTCAATATGGACGAAGTACATCGCATTTCTGCGTAATTAAACAATGGACGGTGTTGACAGCAGTTTACAAGGCAATTCTCAAAGTTTAGATATTCGACCGTATCAGTTTGAGCCGTTACTTGTGGAAAATAATCAAGAAGAAGATATAAATTCGTCATCCGAAGAGTCCGACATTGACGATCTTTCAAGCAATGTCGATCGCCTTGTAAAACACAAACTGGTTCGTATGATAAATATACTTGTAACCAAACACTTTCAGAGTTTAATTAATGGCAGATGCATGTATAACAGTTAAGAAAATATAAATTTCTGTTTTTTTTTACGGTTAATTTATCCACCGAAAATAGTTTGTTTCCCTCTGCCCTGGAACAACGCACAGCCTCGACGTTTTTCTTCTTCTGATATACAGATTCAGCTTCACTTATATAAAGAATTACGAACTGTCAAATATAATAAATGGGCAGGGGGGAGAAAAAATTGTCCATCATGTTATATTGTATAAACAGACCACCTGAAGAAGTATTGGGGTAATTAGCCAGTCACTAGAGACAGTAATAAAATTTTGGCAATGGGAAGAAAAAAATGTCCATATATATTATTAGATTTGATGAACATAGTATATATGAACAAGACATCACCACATTTATGATATTTTTTTATAGAGTTTAATTCAAGATATATAAATATACCTCCACAATCAATTCATAATTTTGAATGGGGAACACATAGTTGCCCCTGTCCCACCTTTATCCATGGTTAGGATCTGCACTTGCTTATGATCAACCGTGGCCAATAGTTTATTTGTGAAACCTACTCTTGTGTTATATTTTCTATATTGTGTTTTGTGTACTGCTGGTTTCACATAAATAAGTTTTTTTCATGTTATAGGTGTGATTGTGGAAACTGCAATTCCATGACAACAGCAGATGAATGTGTATGCTGTTCAGACATATCAGCTGTAAGCTATTTAATGCAACCAGATGACTTAACCTGCATCACAGAATATGAGGTCTTTATTGCCAACTGCTTAAACTGTCATGTGTTGCAAGTCAGCATGTATGCATACATGGAGCATGTTGGTCCATTTGACGACAATGAACCCATCAATGAGTAAGTTTTGAAATAGTAGTAGGCTAGGTTCATGTTCATGTTGGACCAATTTCAAATCAATTATTGTTTTTGAATCCATGTTCATTCACTGTTTTCGAGACAATACTAGTGACTTCAATATTTTTAATTGTACAGAGTCCGTATTGAACATGTAGAAAGGCCCAAGTTCTTTCGTGTCATTATAATAATATACATAGGTAGCAAATATGTACATGGCAGTACACCTTAGGTAATATTTATCAATCCTAAATATTTCTTTTTAACCTAAATACAACACAAAATGACAGGTACAACAGATTTAAAATGTTTCGGTCTTTCGAAAATAAAAAAAAGGTCAACAAGAAATTTTTCATTATAACTTTCATTGTATGTTTGTAAATATATTTACATCAGTTAAAAGTATGGTACTGAAAGTTGTATATGAATATAATTGATGTTTTGCTTTGTAGGAAATATAGGTTTATGGCATATAGAAGATTTGTTCAGTGGATATGGCATCGCCTTGGACGTCACAACAGAAAGATCTTGCCTGCATGTGTTGTGAAAAAAAATTAGTGTCGGTGGGGTCTCTGGGTACTTCAACTTCCACCACCAATATAACTGACAGTCATGAAACAACACTATAGTGTTAAATTAACATCAATTAATTAATCAATTTATCAATCAATGTTAACTTTATTATTTTTAGAATTAGATGCGATCAACATGAAAATCATATACTTGTAATATTTAAAATCTCAGACATGACAACAAATTCTTCATGGCGCCTGGACTGAGAAATGATTTACACTCCATAAATAGAAACTAACATACATTACAATGAAAGAAAGAGGGAATTTAACAACCGAAAGAACAGTTTATCATGGCTTTGGTATAAAATTGCTTTGAGAAATACTAACATCAAGTCTGAAAAAACAAATTATTCAACTAACGTAGGTAATGTTTGCAAATAGTAAATTAAAAGTGTGTTAATTTGGTGGATGATTAAAAACTATGAATTTTTTCCGTACTTTGGGTCCTCTTCAATTTTCTGCAAGATAATGCTCTTCAATTTCGTAATTTATTTGGTCTTCAAATATTTTTTATTGGAGCGTCCATCTGGCTTACACAGATTTCAGCATGATATCGATAATGAGTCTATATTGAAAGAATATGCCATCTAAATGTCTATAGGTATTGTTTATAATATCAACATAATGAACTTTGCCATCGTTAAAATATTCCTGCGTTTGACCATAGATCAAAAGCTTGATTGAATTCCACTGTTTTATCTAGACATTCAAAATTTTATCATTAATGGTCTAAGAGTTTGTTTTAATTTGGACAACGTAAGCCTTGAATATAAATAAGTTTGACAGAACATTATAAATATGTTGTTTGGTTTTTTTAAGAAATATAAACACACATACAACAATAGAGGTTTTTAAATATATATCAACAATAGAATAGTTATGAGAATGGTCTGCAACCATCTAAATAACAAGTAAGTCAAATAATTGTATAGAAAAAACATGTATGAGAATATCCAGATGCATAAAAATCTTGCGTAAAAAATTACAAAGACAAGCATAAACACTGTATTTTTGATATGTTTTTCTGTATTTTTTTTTCTACTTAGTTATATAATGTTCAACTACGTTACGTGTATTACATATGAAATTAATAAGACTGTAAAGCCAAAACTAGATAATGGCTAATTATTGTATCAATTTAACGTCTCTTAATGTAAATGGCTTTGGAAACGATTTTAAACGCAAATCCATGTTTCTTTGGTTGAAAAAATTTCAGAGCGACATCATTTTCTTACAAGAAACACACAGTATTGAATCCTATGAAACTATATGGAAAACGGAATGGGGTGGAGATATTTATTTTTCGCACGGGGATACGAACTCTAGAGGTGTTGCTATTTTGTTTAACTGCTCAACTGATTATATATTAAAGGAAAAAATAGCAGATGAAAACGGAAGGTATCTCATTCTAACTGTTGAAATTGATAACACAGATTTTGTTTTTGTAAATTATTATGCGCCCACGAAAAATTTTGAAAATGAACAAATTGTATATATTGAAAAAATCAAGGTTTTATTAAACGAAAGGTTAGATCAAAATCTCGTTTTGGGTGGAGATTTTAATACGATACTTAATCCATTTTTAGACAAAATGGGTGGTTCAAAATATAACACACCTGCCAAATATACGAGTAAATTAGAAGATTTTATAGAAGAATTTGAGTTATGTGATATTTGGAGGACACAACATGTTGATTCTAGATTATATACTTGGCGTCAAAGAACCCCTCTTATAAAATGTCGCTTAGATTTTTGGTTGATATCGAATTTTTTGTCTAGCAGTGTTACCAAAACATCCATTGTCCCGTCTATAAAAACTGATCATAGTCTAATCAAATTGACACTGTCCGGCGAAAACTTTAGTAAGAGAGGTCCCGGTTTCTGGAAATTCAACTCGGGTTTACTGACAGATAAAAATTATGTGGATATAGTAAAAAATACTTTATCAGAATGTAATAATAAATATCACAATTTAGAAAATAAAAACTTGAAATGGGATACCATAAAAAGTGAAATAAGAGGTGCAACCGTCAAGTATTCGAAATATAAAAACATGAAATTACGGGAAAGAGAGTCCAATTTAAAAAAAACGACAAGACGAAATTCAGAAAACTCTCTCTTGTACATATTTAGATAAAGATATAAATAATCTTTTGGTTGAATTAGACACTGTTAAAGAAGATTTAGAGCAAATAGTAAATAATCAAACAAGGGGGGCTATTATACGATCACACGCCGAGCACTGTGAAGGCAATGAAAGAAATTCAAAATATTTCTTATCATTAGAAAAACGCAATTATAAAAATAAATGTATAAACAAATTAGTTGTAAACGACATTGAAATTGTGTCACAAGAAAAAATTCTAAACGAAGAGAGACATTTCTATGAAAATTTGTACGCATCTAAAGAGGACCCTGATAAATATTCAGGCGATTCTAATTTTTTTGATTTAAATTTTATTCCTAAGCTTACAGATCTGGAAAAAGATATATGCGATGCAGATATTTCAGAATCTGAGTGCGTTAAAGTTTTAAAAACATTTAAAAATAATAAAAGCCCTGGTACAGACGGGCTTACTGCTGAGTTTTACAAATTTTTCTGGATTGATATAAAAAAATATGTGTTAGAAAGCTATGAATATTCCTTCGAAACCGGAACCCTCTCAATAGACCAAAGACGGGGTATCCTTACTCTTATTCAAAAGAAAGATAAAGATAGAACACTCTTGTCGAACTGGCGTCCCCTCTCTATCTTAAATTTTGATTATAAATTATTAGCCAAAGTTATTGCGGAAAGAATGAAATTATTTCTTCCAAAGCTTATAGATCCGGACCAAACGGGATATGTGGCTGGTAGATATATTGGTGAAAATCTACGACTCATTGCTGATATTATATTGTTAACTACTTTAAAGAATTATCCAGGGATTATATTACTGGTCGATTTCGAAAAGGCGTTTGATACGCTAGAATGGAAATTTATTCAAAAAGCATTGGTTTGTTTTAATTTTGGTAGCAATTTCCGGAAATGGGTCTTAACTTTATACTCAAATATATCTAGTCTTGTCGTTAATAATGGATTTAGTTCTAGTCCATTCACAATTGAGAGGGGTGTTCGACAAGGGTGTCCTTTGTCTCCTTTTTTATTTATTTTGGCCGTTGAACTGCTAGCAATAAGTATTCGTAAGAACAATCAGATATCTGGTATAAAAAGTTGGGGTACTGAAATCAAAATTTCACAGTTGGCTGATGATACCACTTGTTTTTTGAAAGATGTTTTCTCCGCGCAAATTTTATTAGATTCCTTTAACGATTTTGAGAAGTGTTCAGGATTAAAAGTAAATTTTTCTAAAACCGAAGCAACATGGATTGGAAGAAATAAGTTTAACAAAGAAGGTTCCCTTCCTATTAAATGGACAGATGGTTTTAAAACCTTAGGTTTAAAATTTAATGCTTGTGAAGAAATCGTTTGTTCTAATTTAGATACATGCATAGAAAAAATGGAATCAATAATTAAACTATGGAGGATCAGAAACCTTTCCTTGATCGGAAAAATTGTAATTCTTAAATCACTTGCAATATCGAAGCTTATTTATGTCATTTCATCTACACATGTACCAAGATCTTATGTAATTAAAATACAACGTGATATTAATAGTTTTTTATGGAATGGTAGTACTCCGAAAGTTAAATCGGAAGTTATTCAAAAGTCTCCTAGCGAGGGGGGACTGAAAGCTCCAACTTTTGAAGTACAGCTGTTATCCTTTCGTATTATGTGGGTAAAAAGATTTCTATCAGAACATGACTCCAAATGGAAACATGTTTCCAAAGCATTTTTCTCCCTTTTTGATTTAGAGGACTTGTTTATGAGCAGATGTGAATTTGAGTTTTTGAATTTGAAAGCACCTCTTTTTTATATAGAAGTGCTATCTGCTTGGAAACGTTTCAAGGGTATTTTCATCCCGTTAAATGCATTTCATGTTAGAAAAGAATTTATTTGGTTCAATCCGTTTATCAAAATTGATCAAAAGAGTATTTTTTACAGATCTTGGTACATGAAAGGCATAAGGTTCATCAATGATATTGTAGATGATAAAGGCATTTTTTTTGTCTCATGACGCTATTAACAAAAAATATAACCTGAATGTCACTTTTGTAGAAATTCTATCTATTAAGCTTGCTATACCACGTGACTAGAAAGATTTGTTATTACAACAAAACATGTTACCTAACAGCAACTCATTTGAATTCGTTTTTGAGCATGAGAATAAAAAAATGCCTATCAGTAAATTATTTGCTAAAGATGTATATTCACTTTTTATCGATCGGGGAAGTGTTTCTCCTATTTCACAACAAAGATGGGAAGAAAGTTTTAAAGAAATTAGTGACGAACAATGGAAAAATATTTATTCATTAGCTTTCAAATGTACTATAGAAAGCAAACTACAAGCTTTTCAATATAAATTACTACACAGAATAGTCTCACATAATTATCTTCTTGAAAAATATAAACTTTCCTTAACTAATGAATGTGCCAGTTGTAAAGAAATAGAAACTATAGAGCATAACTCTTTTGAATGTACAGAAATAAAACAATTTTGGAGAGATTTTTCAAATTGGTGGTATTCAGTTTTTGGAGAAAAACTATTCTTGAATAAAGACAGTGTCATTTTTGGTGTATTGAGTTCTGATAACTTAGTTCTAAATTATTGCATTCTACAGGCAAAATATTACATTTATTATGTAAAGAACACACAATTAGACAGACTGTTCATATCTGTGCAAGTTTTCTTAAATTTTTGAAAAGACGTCTGGAGATATTAGAATATTTATATATTTCTAAAGACAAACACGAGTCATTTGCCAACAGATGGGGGGAATTTATGAAAGCTATTTAATTAAATTTATTTTTTAATATTGTTATACATTTGTAGTATAATGTATTCCAAAGTATTCTTAAGACGTATCATATACTGAATATTCACACCACTATCTTGTATTTTTGCACTATGTCTTATTTGCATAATGTCAATAGTATAACAATGCCATACATGTCATGTCATTCACTTATGTCTTGTAAAAATGTATGTATGCACTGTAGTTTGAACACCAAAAAGATCAATAAAAAATAAAAAAAAAAGCATAAACACCACACTTAGTTACGAGTATATGCATATTCATGTTATAAAAAGGTAAAAATGAAACTCCCATCCAATATATTTAAACAACCACATCTTACTCTGAGACTAAACCATAAGGATTACAGAATAAATATATGCTATAAGCGTGATAAAAGGACGAATAGACAAAAATAGGCAAACTCATAATATATATTGAACAGAAAATCAATTTTAAAGAAACAGGTACACACGGACCAGTCACAAGACTAAAGAAAGTGTTTTTGAAAAAATGACGACGTAATTATTAATTTATCCCTTCTACAGCTGACGTCATCTGTGAAAGTGTTTAAGCCGTCTTCCAATGTTTTTTTATATTTTTTTGTATACAGTTCACGAAGCTCAATTGGAAGTGTGACTATTACTTTATCTCTTTCTACATGTTCGTTTTTGAATTTATAAATCTTGTCTTGAAATTGTCCAACCAACTGAGTTAATTGCTCCTTTCTCATTTCCTTTATAACTTCTCTTCCAACAATGTCTGAGAGGAAATGCTTTACTTTTTTTCCGTCACTACGGGAACGATGCTTTAATGGATTGGCTTGCCGTTTCATGTCTCGTTCTGGTTTTCTCTTCTTTATATTGACTTTGTTATCCCCGAGATCTTTTAAAAAACCAAAAAGAACAGCTCCACGCATAACAGCCAATCCAGGGTTTTCAGGAACAACTATATTAAAGTTACTGAAATTTTTCTTCAGTTCACTAATAACGATGGAGGATTCCGCAAAGCCACCGACGACTAACATTAAGTTTATGTCTTCCATTTCATTTACATCAGATTGTAACAACTGGTTTAATTTTTCTATCAATTCATTTATTGGAATGTTGTAGAACCTCCGAAAATTTTTTGCTGGAATGGATAATTTACCTGATTTGTTTTTTGTAAGGGATACAGGAAGTCTGACCCTTACAGTTTCCTTTTTATTCATTTTATCAACGTTAAACTGCATTTTTTCTTGTTCAAAGTTTTCCATAAGATACAAATAATCCTCGGGATTTTTTCCTTTGACTTCTGTAAAATGATCTCCAAAAATCTTTACACAATATTCCTCAAAACAGTCATTGACCTTTTTGCCTCCCCATTTAAGCCCAAGTGTTTTTTTCTGATGTGAATCAGTTCTTTTTTGTTCTCTCTTATGTACAGTGATATCTATTGTTCCACCTGTAAAATATCATGTCATGCAGTTACGTTAAATTTTGGAAAAATACATGTGTGTGTATAGATAATGTATAAATAAAGGCAACAGTAGTATACCGTTGTTCATAAAGTCTTATCACCAAATCCTCGAAAATTAGTATCCCACGAATATTAATGAATCCATACCATTCGAATGAACTTCAAGAACCAACTCGCGATCATGTCGCAACTTAATATGATGCTCACTCATAGTCTAGATTTCATTCAACATCATAAGTATGTCTTAGCACTGCTCCCACATTGTCTAAATTTGACACAACAAAATCATAAAAATTATAAAAAATATATATACTTCTGCTTGTGATGCTTATGAAAAACAGATAATGGTGTACGAATAAGATGAAATAAAATCGACACAAGAAAATGGCTTTCGTCAGTGTTAATCGTTTGAAATCCCATAATACAATATCAGTTATTTGCATTTTAAAAAGAACAAACAAAGAACCGGTATATATAAATGAATTGATGGGAATACATACATGTTTAACTGCATTTTCGTCTCTAAATAACTCATGCGTATCTTACTTAACGTGAGCATAAGTATAAATGAAAATAAACATTCATTACCACCAAGATCGACAACCAGGTATTTTTCACCCGAAGGCATCTGTTGTAATGACATACAACCATCTGTTCCTTGTGAGATTTCTAATTCTTTCGTATCGCAGTAAAAGGCAGCTGCCTCTGGTTCAAGAATGATCGTTTGTTTATGGCTAGATATTCCAGCCTGAAATCCCGATATCAAATTATCTTAATTAAAGTAAAGATATAGAGCAGTTCGAGACATGTTTAATTGCTGCATGTGTATGATGCATAAAATAAACTCATCATAGATACCAGGATTGAAATTTTATATTTACGCCAGACGCACGTTTCGTTTACAAAAGACTCATCAGTGATGCTCGAATCGAAGAATAATAAAAAGACCAAATACAGAACGAAGCTGGAGAGCATTGAGGAACAAAAATTCCGAAAAGTTTTGCCAAATACAGCTAGGGTAATTTATTGACGAAATTCTGTTGTAATCACATAAGCAACACGACGGGTGCCACATGTGGAGCAGGATCTGCTTACCCTTCCGGAGCACCTGAGATCACCCCTAGTTTTTGGTGGGGTTCGTGTTGTTTATTCTTTAGTTTTCTATGTTGTGTCGTGTGTACTATTGTTTTTCTGTTTGTCTTTTTCATTTTTAGCCATGGCGTTGTCAGTTTGTTTTGGATTTATGAGTTTGACTGTCCCGTTGGTATCCTTCGTTCCTCTTTTATTGACAGTACAGCACAAATAATTTATAAAAATACAACAATAACACATACATACATACAGACAACAGCAAACAATGCATACCCCAGACAGCTTGACTTTGTACAGAAAACATATGTTATACTATGTTGTAAGTGCAAACAAACGTACCATTTGCGTATCTTAATCAATTTCACAAAACTGCTACATATTATATATATATATATATATATATATATATATATATATATATATATATAATAAAAACATGCATAGCGTAACTATCAACAAGATATTGTCTTATTTACTTAAAAAAAAAAATATGTTTAAGTGACCTATAAATCCCCGTTTAATCCACAATTTTTTTTAACTAAAGATAATAACTGTACCTAGTCAGAAATATAGCAGTTGTTACCCATGCGTTTGATGTGTTTGACCTTTAGATTTGGTCA